>NW_027507903.1:236080325-236345325 GCF_037356315.1 Lithobates pipiens
TCCTAATCTTCCTCTCCCTACTCCGCGGTGATCTTCAGTCTTCTCTCCTCCGCGCTTCGTCTTCTGGGTAATGGGGCATTGTGTGTTCTGGGAACTATGTGTTCCAGAACACAATGTGCCCAATTCACAAAGTGCTTTGCGACTTGCGCATGTGCAGTAGGAAACTAGTTTCCCTTAGTTGGAATGGAGGCGCTGGGACCCAAGAGCCGAGGAACAGGTCGGCCTCGGGTGGCCGACTTCGCGGGCACCCTGGACAGGTAAGTCTGCTTATTAAAAGTCAGCAGCTACAGTGTTTGTAGCTGCTGACTTTTAAAAAAAAATATATCAGCTGGCCCTCCCCTTTAAGGAGAAAATAGGACAAAATGAAACTGGGATAAGTTGGGATAAGTGTAATAATGGCATTTAATACTGTATATGTGATGTCATTACTAATAAATATTTAATCATTTCATAAATATTTAACTGAGATGTATTTTTTTAACTGTTTATAAGTGTGTCACGTAATTAACAAAGTCCTATCTTTTGACATATTTACCCTTTTCTTGGAAGTTTAAGGCTTTACACATGTGCTGCAAATGGACTTAATGAGTCTTAATGCCTGTGTACAACTATGGTGTTTAATATTAATGTAAAAGAGTTGTCAGTGCAAGTATATCTCATACAATATTTCAAATGGATGTAAACAGAAGCTTTGTGTCCTCTTGTGATCTACCACAATGTTTTTTAAATGTATATACTGTATGTATATATATATATATATATATATATATATATATATATATATATATATATATATATATATACCCCTCACATTTTTCATCAAGTGAGTACACCCCTAAGTGAAAATTTCCAAAGCGAGAGAAGAAGATGAATGGACTTCTTGAGACATATTTATTTTTTTATTTTGTCTTGTGTTTTTTTAACATTTTCACACTTTTTTTGTGAAATGGTACAGGTACAATTTACCCGTTACCATTTCAAACAGGGGGGGCGGGATCTGGGGTTCCCCTTGTTAAAGGGGGCTTCCAGATTCCGATAAGCCCCCCGCCTGCACACCCCCCACAACCACCGGGCAAGGGTTGTGGGGATGAGGTCCTTGTCCCCATCAACATGGGGACAAGGTGCTTTGGGGGGCTACCCCAAAGCACCCTCCCCATGTTGAGGGCATGTGGCTTGGTACAGTTCAGGAGGGAGGGCGCTCTCACATCCTCCCCTCTTTTCCTGCGGCCTTCCAGGTTGCGTGTTTGGATAAGGGTCTGGTATTTATTTTTTAAATTTTGGTGCGGAGTTCCCCTTAATATTCATACCAGACCCAAAGGGCCTGGTAATGGACTGTGAGGAATCCCATGCCGTTTTTTTCAATGACTTTTATGTGTATTTCCGGGACCGACAATTCATTATAGCCGCAAGTAGTTTTAAATTACTTTTTTTCCTTTAGAAATGTCATTTTGTGTAGGGATTGTTGTAAACACAAGAAACATGCGCCACTTTACAGGCATACTATAGACACCCCCCAGGTATGAAATTTAAAGGAATATTTCACTTTTATTGTTTCACTTCAAGCATTATTAAAATCACTGCTCCCGAAAAACGTCAGTTTTTAAAACTTTGTTTTGCATTGATACATGCCCCCTGGGGCAGGACCCAGGTCCTCAAACACTTTTTATGACAATACCATGCATATAGCCTTTAAAATTAGCACTTTTGATTTCTCTCATAGACTTTTAAAGGGTGTTCCATGGCTTTTGAATTTGCCGCGAACACCCCAAATTGTTCCCTATTTGGAGAACAGGTGAGCATACGATGTTCGAGCCGAACTTACGTTAAACTTGAACATCGGGCTCATCCCTAGTTATGCTACCATAGGCCAACAAATAATACCATGAAACTTGATGCTCATTGCACATCTTATGCAAGTGAAATACACAAGGTGCAGGTAGGATGGTTTATAATGTCTTTAAAGTGTTACTAAACCCACAACAGTAACATCTGTCTGTATATGAAGAAAAGCATGCTTGTTATACTCACTGTGGAACTTAAGGGGTTAATCCCCCATGTTGTGTAAAAAGGCTCTTTGGTCCTGTATGGACAGATCCTCCCCCTCCTGCAGGGTCTCACTTGGCAAGGCCAGATAAGACACAGTCAGAATAGTAAAGCTGCACGTGCTCAGTTTGGTCTCTATTGCTGTAGAGAACATTTCCTTGTTGAGCTGAGCTATTCAGGTCACATTGAATTGATATCACACATTTGGGCATGTATACAGATCCTAAATGACAGCCCAGTCCCTCCCTCCTCCTCCATGCCCAGTAACTAAATAAGAACACATGGGTGGGATGTCAAATATTGATTGATGGATGATCCATCTCCCATAACACCATGAGCACATAGGCTGTAATGGGGATCTCCTCCTACCTGAACACTCAGCACTCGGGCAAACTCTGCAGTTTATCACATGACAGATCAGCCAAAAAGGTATAGTGGCAGTATTTTAATGTAAAAAGAAGATTTATAAGCTCTGGGCACTACCTAGGGGCGGGGGGCGGATGAACTATTTTCATATTACTGGGTTTAGTAACACTTTAAATCCTCCTAAGGCATTTTCAACAGATTTGCAGAGAGCTAAAGGTGAGTCTCTTTCTTTATCCCCCTCTCAAAAAAACAAAACAAAAAACAGGCATGTGGAGAGCTTAAAGGAGAAGTACAGCCAAAGCTCATTTGGCTGCACTTCTCTTGTGGATCACAGGAGTGCAGTTCATTTTGCACTCCTGTGGCCCATTTTCAGCAGAGAGTGGGCTGAAGTCCACTCTCTGCTGACCTCACAAAAGTCGTTCCAGGCTCCATGTCATCATGACCACAGAGTTGGGATCTGCCTAGATCCCTGGGCCGATACTCGGCTCAGCCTCTTAGTGAGCCTTTGAGAGACAGAGTCGGCCGCTCTCGCCCCCTCCACAGCTCAGAGCTCCAGTGAGCGAGGAGGGGGCAGAGCAGAGAGCTGTGACTGACAGTCACCAGTTCCCTGCTCGGGGAGCTGTGAGAACTGAGCAATCGTCAGTGTTTGATCGCTCGATTCTCAGTGTAAAGGCATTGGGGGACAGATGGAGCATCAGATCGATGCTGCATCCACCTAGGTAAGTATGCATATAAAAAAAAACACAAACTTTTAAGAAATTACTCTCTAATGCCTTAGAAATGCTTTAAAATGCATCTGAAACAAGTCATTCATTCATTCATTTGAAACACAAACTAATGCTATAGGCATTTCAGAGGGTTTTAGTCTCAAGGCCTTTGTGAACTTAACCTAAGTGGTACCTGTGCTTGTAAGAATGTTTTGTGGTGCATGGTATTGTATATTCTCTATTATTGGTTTTAAATGGGGAATTAACAAAAAGTAGCAAAGGCATAAAGGCTGACCCACTCTTCTAAATCGAGGAAATGGAGAAGACCCTGTTTCTCTTTATTAAACAAATTGCAAGCCCCTTTGTTAATTAGGAGTGATCTGCTTTATCTTCTATGCCTGCACCAGACACAGCAACGGAAGCAGTCTGTCATCGTTCCTTGCTCTCGCAGTCCGCCCAGGCGTGTTAGCAAAGCAAATGAATATTTGCTTTGCTAACAGAGAACCACTTCTCAGCCAATCAGGAGGCATGGATGTAATACCGGTCACCTGATTGCCTGAAGGAAGGGGTGATCCCATTGGCCGCCTAGCAAAGCAGGAAGAAGACATGCACGGAGGACTCAGGAGCCATCGCCACGCTACCCATTCCACAGCCCACTGCCAGACCCACTGCCTGACCCGCCACCATGATGGTGTAAGTGCCAGACAGACAGCGGGCGGGGAGGCACAGTGGCTGCATATTATTGGCACAGAGGCTGAAATTAATGGGGCACAGTTGGCTGCATTTGCTGGGCATAGTGACTGCATATTATGGGCACCGAGGCTGCAATTGATGGGCACAGTCGGCTGCATTTGCTGGGAATAGTGTCTGCATATTATGGGAACAGAGGCTGCAATTGATTGGGCACAGTTGGCTGCATTTGCTGGGGACAGTGGCTGCATATTATAGGCACAGATGCTGCAATCGATGGGGCACAGTTGGCTGCATTTGATGAACACAGAGGCTGCATATGAAGGGCACATTTGGCTGCTTATTGTGGGCTCAGTTGGCTGAATATTATGGACACGGTTGGCTGCATATGATGGGCACAGTTGGCTGCATTTGCTGGGCACAGTGGCTGCATATTATTGGCACAGAGGCTGAAATTAATGGGGCACAGTTGGCTGCATTTGCTGGGCATAGTGACTGCATATTATGGGCACCGAGGCTGCAATTGATGGGCACAGTCGGCTGCATTTGCTGGGAATAGTGTCTGCATATTATGGGAACAGAGGCTGCAATTGATTGGGCACAGTTGGCTGCATTTGCTGGGGACAGTGGCTGCATATTATAGGCACAGATGCTGCAATCGATGGGGCACAGTTGGCTGCATTTGATGAACACAGAGGCTGCATATGAAGGGCACATTTGGCTGCTTATTGTGGGCTCAGTTGGCTGAATATTATGGACACGGTTGGCTGCATATGATGGGCACAGTTGGCTGCATTTGCTGGGCACAGAGGCTGCATATGATGGGCACAATGGCTGCATAGGGTGGGCACAGTTGGCTGCATATGATGGGCAGAGTTGGCTGCATTTGCTGGACACAGAGGCTTCATATGATGGGCACAGTGGCTGCAATTGATGGGGCACAGTTGACTGCATTTGAGGAGTACTGATGCTGCATATGATGGGCACAGAGGCTGCATATGAAGTACCCATTTGGCTGCTTATTATAGGCACAGTTGGCTGAATATTATGTACACAGTTGGCTGCATATGATGGGCAGAGCTGGCTGCATTTGCTGGGCACAGAGGCTGCATATGATGGGCACGGTGGCTGTATAGGATGGGCATGGTTGGCTGCATATGATGGGCACAGTGGCTGCATTTGATGAGCAGAGTTGGCTGCATTTGCTGGGCACAGAGGCTGAATAAGATGGGCACAATGGCTGCATAGGATGGGCACAGTTGGCTGCATATGATGGGAAGAGTTGGCTGCATTTTCTGGGCACAGAGGCTGTATATGATGGACACAGTGGCTGCAATTGATGGGGCACAGTTGGCTGCTTATGATGGGCACAGTGGCTACATATGATGGGCAGAATGGCTGCAATTGCTGGTCACATTTGGCTGCATATGATGGGCACAGTAGCTGCATATGATGGGCACAGTGGCTGCAATTGATGGCACAGTGGCTGAAACTGATGTTTTTGTTTCAGTATTTTTCAGAATTCTTCAGTTCGTTTGCACCCCCTCAAAATTTTTGAGCACCAACCACCACTGGTTAACAGCTGGGCATATAGGTAGGCTTCATTGCATGAGCAAAGAGAGAGAGAGCAAGCTGTCAGAAAGTTCATATCTTATAAGGCAAGGTCCAATCCGGCAGGGGATCTGAGGCAGTTTTCTATACTGAATATTGCAGCGATCCCATCGTTTATTCAGCACAAAAGTTGTGCCAGTTTATATATCATTCTGAAACATGTTTAGCTACTTTGTCAATGTAATGCACGTCCCACGGATTTGTTAAATTGTTTATGTTCTGTTTTGAAGCTGGGCAGAGACTAAAGACTTGAGAGTGCTGGCTTCAGACCAAAGACATAGTGGAACTGCCATAATGCATGGCATATCTGGCACTTTTAGAAAACCATATGCTTTGTTGGCATATTAACTAGAGAAATCACCAAAGGATTAAACATTTGCACAGTGCTGCATGCATCCATATCCTTAAAATAAGCTATAAGCTAATAGTAGACTTCTTCACATGCTGGCATTCATAAAAACTAGCTTTGTTTTTGTTTCCTCTGTATGCAATACTAGGGAGTGCTTGTCTCACATACATACTGCAGTTAATTCTGCACAGTCCATTCACAACATGTGAGGTTTAGTAATGTCTTGTTTCTATAGCAACCCAATGGTTCAATGACTTCCCTGCTTAGTGCCTACTGTTTCGGCTGCTGTAGACAATAGATAAAGAGATAAGCGTAAATGTTTTCCATTGAAGCAGATAGCAGCATTTTGATATGAAATTTTAGTAAAGAAGTAAAAATAGATCGAGCAATTGGTACAAGCTAATAGTGATAAAATGCTGTTAGATAGCACAATGTTTTGTTTATTTCCTGTGTACTTAAAACCGTAAGTATAAAAGATCTATTGGGGAAAGGGGAGGGGGGGAGAGACATTCTAGATTTATCCAAACATTGCTCACTGTGTTACATAGATAAATCCTAAGTATAATGTATGCTTGTTTGTAACATTATTATACAGGCAGGCACGCAAGTCTGCACTGACTACCCATATAACATATTATATCATTATACTACATTATACATTTAGAAATGAAAGTAGAGAACAGATTTAAATTTGTTCTCTACCGTGTGTGTATATATATATATATATATATATATATATATATATATATATATATATATATATATATATATATATATATATATATATATATATATATATATATATAGGGTATACACATTTTACTATAATATAGTAGAATATTGCATTAACTGATTATCTGATTTTCTTGAGAAAGCTAGCTCCCTTGCTGTTATGTTGATTTCTTTCATTTTAATACCTGGAAAAAAGTATGCAAATCAGGGATTAGGATATTGATTCAGTTGCCTGCAAACTTGTTACTTAGTCTGTGACTTTTGAAGGCCAATAGTTAGAAGACTATAACTATGGGATGGTGGCTTACAAGGTCAGCCTGCATTTCCTCCTCATCTGATTGGCTAATTTCTTTCCCATCAGCTTTTTTTCCCTTACTTTAACACTGAGATTGATCATGTGATTATAGCAGAATTTGTTCTGAAAAATAGGAGTATTAATAGTTATTTAATGTTTTTTGTCACTGAAAAATTATCTATGCAATTGATTCGAGTTTGAAACATGAAATGCAAGCCTCTTCCATAACAAGACATCAGTGGAATACATTGCACAGGCACTGAAAGGCAAGCTCCACCTATTCCCCACATGCTCTCTGTAGGAGGTTATTCTTGTGTTCCGATACTGTGGATTGATCATAGTCTTCTCTGCAAGACTTGCTTTGTGTCTTTGAGGAGTTGCTTGTTTACCAAGTTTACCAGCTGTGATAAGGCTCTGTATTACTTTGCTAAATAAGTAGAATAGCTTCCAGATGTTACGGAAATGCTCTCAGTGTAAAGCATTTGCTGTGTGTTTTTATAATTTATACAATGAGAAAATATATTTGATAAGGTTGTTTGGTATAAAATATTTATGTTTAGTAAGTATGATTCTGCACTTCTAGTATGAACGAAGGTGTATTCACTTGTTGCACCCCCTTTTCCCCTAGAGGCTATTATGGACCCCCAGAATTCAAGTGGCCTGACATTTCACCTCAGGGTAGACTTCCTGAAGTGTAGTGGGGATGTGAACAGATGAGTACCAGTCACAATTAATAGAGTTTATTAAAGGCCAATAAACTCCAGGGAGAGAGGGTTAGGATGCCAAAAAGCATGTGCAAACTCCATACAAAACTGCTTCTTACAGCCATAGAGGCAAAAAAGAATATTTAGGCCACATCTGAACTCTGTAACACTACAGACATCCTGGGCATTCTAAGCTTATAGGCAGCTTCTCTGCAGCAAAATTTCACCACTGGTGTTCCTATCCAGCTCTCAACTTTACTTCTTTCAGGCAGCACCTCAGCCAGGCAGTGCAAACTACAGTCCCAAGCCTGGGGCCTACCTTACTTACATGTGTCCGCAGCAGACAGTTGACATGAGAAACAACAGCAGACCCTCCATCGGCAGAGTGTGTGAGGCAAATGACCTGTCAGAAGGTTCCGTTGAATATGTATATCCTCCCCCAGCATGCACCACTAGCAAAAAACCTTCTAGCTGTTGACCAGGGAGATGTAAATATTCCTTAATCTGGCTATTGGATCTTCCCACACTATTTTCAGGGGGGACACTTCTCAGGCAGGAGGCAGAAGCAAACATCAACCAGAACTTAGGGGGGAACTATCAATTGGGCTCAGGTTGACTGCAGGCCAGCAGTACTAAATTTAGAATGAGGGCACTATTGCTTATTCGTCTCTACTCTATAATATGTGTGCAAATCTGCACCTTAAACAAAACAAAAAAACAGTAATTATTGCTCACAGATCTGGGTGAAGTTTTCATAGCAGGCTTATCTGCTTCTAAGAAGAGCATGCTTGAACATGTTTGGTCCGATGATGTCACCTGGGATACCCACCGGTTTATTTACATCTTTAAACCAGCTGGTGGGAATCTGTTATTTAGAGGTGGTAGTAATACTGCCACTAAATAATAATGTTCGCTTTCTGTTAAAAAAAATATAACTTTCAGCTGCATAAGACAGAGGTCTATGTCAGCATATGGGCTAACTGGCCAAATCTAGAACTATAAAAAAGCTGGGTTCAGGTCAAGGGTATACATATGTGTAACTGACCTTTAACACATAGATCAGGAATTTTAATTTTACCCAGACTTTAGTTGCTACTGTACATCCTTGTTCCAGGCATGAAGATTAGAAAGTACCATAGATGAACATGACAGTCAGGCAACTGATATTTTAGTAGAATGTTACCAAGAGTAGTCTGTATATTTCTCTCATCACTAATTCCCATTAAAACATTATAATACACTGAAGACATGTTTTATTTTTCTTGAATAACTAATTTTACCCATTAATCTTTCCCAGACTTCTTTCATTAGAATTATCCAGAGAGTTATTTAACTTCTGCTAATGAGGAACGTAAAGAGATATCTGTTATGATCAGCTGTAACACTCCTTTTCAATTATGCAACATATTTTAAGACTCAGAGGATCTTTATATTTTATTTATGGAGTACCTTTATGGTAAAAAAAGTTTTACCATGTACAGCATATGTCCCCAGTGCTAACAGCACTCTGCATTCTTTAATATTTTGGAAAATGTCGAACTGCTCATAGTAAAGTTGTGATTTTTAAAATACATTTCAGTCATTATTACAAATTAAACCTTGAAATGCATACAGAGATCAATTGTATCTGCTCTGTAATTTATTTTTCATGTGGGCATTATTGTACCTTACCAGTCTATCCCACTGCTTTACGTCTGCATTCTGGTGATCCTGGAATGCACTTGCTGGTAATGCTGGAACACTTATTTATTGCAGAAAGCCTGATAAAAAAAAAAATCCATACTAAGAAGCATCGCTCAACCACCAATCATTATATTGCAAAAGACTCTAAAGCATAAACTCTTTGTGAATGGCTGAAATATTAGACACCAAATAAATCTGGGGGGCACTCATATCTACATGAATGAGTGAAGACCCCACCCTCACAACCCATAAAATGTTCTAAACTATATATATGTTCTGTAACTGTCTTGGAGGGTGTATATAATCAGGATTTCTGGTATTATCCTAACTTTAGAAAACCATTTAATCAACTCAAAAATGCAGGCAAAAGCACGGAAAATTAAGCATTTTAAATTAAATGCTTACTTGCAGTATTTTTCTTTTTCCATAAATCATTTTTTATTTTACAATAATTTTTATTGGAAGTTTCAATAAATAAAGTAAATACAAAATTGCAAGGCGTACACATATAAAAATCAGTATGCTATGTATATACGAAAATACAAGGGATTGAAAAAATTAAAGATAACTTAGAGTCCCTTAAGTATATCCTTGTACAAGACTGAACTCATAAGGTAACAATATGAGATAACAAAGCCATCAGCTTTCTAGTAATCAATGATGCATGCCCACCTGGCAATTCATCTGTCTGTTGGGAATTCCCAACTGACAGCTGAATATAAATAAATGCCAATGGATGGTGGATGACATCATCGACCAACATGGATGACAAGATTGATTATAGATTTACATTGCGAGTCATTTTTTTCAAACCGTGTGGAGTATTTCTTTACTGTTTACTTTTTTTGCTCATTCACATGTTGAGGGGGGGCGGGGGGCTATTTGGGGGTCTCTCATATTTTACATGAGGATTCCAGATTCCAATAAAAAACAAACAAACCCTGGATTGATTTTTGGATAACAAGCAGATGAGTGATGGTCATGGTCATGTGGAAGTCTACACTTAGGGCAGTACTACATTTATAAATTAAGTGTTATGTATCCACTGTATGTTGGCAAAATGTGCCTTCCTCACAGATCTGAGCAGAGGGGGAGGCAGTAAGGCACTGTCTGTCAGGATTGGGAAGGGTGTGTTTAGGGATGGGCTTTATGTTTCGAGTTGAACGTGAGTTTGACTCGAACATTGGTATTGTCATGTCATGTGGTATTGTCATAAAAAGTGTTTGGGACCTGGGTCCTGACCCAGGGGACATGTATCAATGCAAAAAAAGTTTTAAAAATTGATGTTTTTCTGGGAGCAGTGATTTTAATAATGCTTAGTCTGACAGCAAAATTACATTTCTAAAGGAAAAAAAAGTAATTTAAAACTACTCGCGGCTATAATGAATTGTCGGTCCGACAACACATATAAAAGTTCATTGATAAAAACGGCACAGAATTTCCCCACAGGGGAACCCCAAACCAACATTTTTTTTACATTTTTAATTCCATACTAGGCCCTTCAGGTCTGGTATGGATATTAAGGGGAACCCTACGCCAAAAATAAAAAATAAATGGCGTGGGGGTTCCCCCTTAAAATCCATACCAGACACTCCTCCTCTAGTCAGTGACATCCCCCCCACAGTAAATCAGTCTGTTCCAGTATGGTATATCAGGGATCACATTATTTGTCAAGAACTGCCCTGAGTTTGGTTTGTGGCTAATGGCTTGGATGAGCAGATGTTTTGTTTGTTTTATGTTTTATGGAATTAATATACAAAACTCTCCTGCATTTAAACTGTGTTTTTTCGTTGCTGCCTAGCTGAATAATAGTGCAGGACAAGCCTGCTTAGACTATTTCTGGGTGCCTCTTTGATAGACTTAGTGTAACTGTCATTGTGTAAAGAAGCATATTAAACATTGTCTATGCAAAGAGTCTCTAAACAGCTGTATGACTAGTTATCAGGTGGGTGTCTTTCCCACAAAAGAGCAATCAGTCTGGCCAGCCACGACTCTTCCCTCCCCGGAAGAGTCATGCTGTTTGTGGACACAGGGCTGGTGTCTAGGCCTCACTGGTCTATAGAGAGGCTTTTGATCAGGTCGTTGTCTAATGAGAAGTGAATGTAACATTGTCTGAGAGAGAGAGTACTCAGTGTTATGCTGAGAACCCCATGAATGGGAAAATATTTGTGTAAGGAATTTTCATTGATGAATAAAAGTGGACAAGTGCCATTAAAGTTGGCACAATTGCTAAAAAGTGGAGTCTGCTGATCCGTGCCATAAGTACCGTATTTATCGGCGTATAACATGCACCAGTGTATAACACGCACCCCAAGTTTAGGAGGGAAATTTAAGGGAAACAACTTTTAGGAGGGAAGTTGTAAAAAAGTGTCTATTTTCCAAAAACAACCTCTGGATATGACGTTGAGCACGTGCACTCAACTCCTTTGGTCTACCATGGAGAGGCCTGTTCTGAGTGGAACCTGTCCTGTTAAACCGCTGCATGGTCTTGGCCACTGTGCTGCAGCTCAGTTTCAGGGTCTTGGCAATCTTCTTATTGCCTAGGCCATCTTTATGTAGAGCACAAATTCTCTTTTTCAGATCCTCAGAGAGTTCTTTGCCATGAGGTGCCATGTTGAATTTCCAGTGACCAGTATGAGAGAGGGAGAGTGATAACACCAAATTTAACACACCTGCTCCCCATTCACACCTGAGACATTGTAACACTAACGAGTCACATGACATAGGGGTGGGAAAATAGCTAATTGGGCCCAATTTGGAAATTTTCACTTATGGGTGTACTCACTTTTGTTGCCAGCAGTTTAGACATTAATGGCTGTGTGTTGAGTAATTTTGAGGGGACAGCAAATTTACGCTGTTATACAAGCAGTACACTCACTACTACTTTACATTGTAGCAAAGTGTCATTTATTCAGTGTTGTCACATGAAAAGATATAATACAATTTTTACAAAAATGTGTGGGGAGTACTCACTTTTGTGAGATACTCTATATATATACCGTATACCTATATACCCCCCACACACAGCTTCTAGTCAGGTAAATATTAACTCTAGTGCTTTGCTGTAAAAAAAATGTTGCGAGAAGACTTCAATAGCAGGAGCTTAAATTATACCCACAACTAAATCCTTGTCAGTTCTGCATATGTGCTCTGAACTGAGATATATAGTCTTAAAGTGATAAGTCGTGTTGGACTTCTTCAACCACTTCAATTCTCACATCTATATACTCTTTTTGGACCTCAACAATGAGCCTAGTGACTCAGGAACAATATTGCCATTACTTATGAGTGGAAATATACAGTACGTAATGCAAGTATCTTTTTTAAGGAAAGTTAAGACCATATTGAGTAGGCCTTGAGGTGACAAAAATCCATCAAAAAAGAAAATACATTTTTTTTAGCTAGAGCAGTGATAGTGTTGATACAGCTAGTGTTAAATAAAAAGTGCACATTTTATTCTGCGATTTGTTCAGTTTCAATGACAATAATGTCTCAGTTACAAAGTATGGTGTCAGGCTTTCTTTTGTTAATAATCCCCCAAATCAGGTAATGTTTTGCCTGAACACCAAGATCAAGGTAATACTTGAAGGGCTCTATATTTAATTTATTTAAGTAAAGCTAGAAATGCTGGCTTGTCTTTATCTCTTAACATCCACAAATTATTTGACTCAGTGTATTGACTCTGAGTTTCCTAAGAAACATACTGTATTATTGCAATAAGATTATAATAATCTGCAAATGTATATCAGATCATAGGGTCCTTTTCTATGTAAATGCCATTCAACATAGCACATGTGAGGGGCCTGTCTCCTGTACTGTTTGTCATTTTATGGGACCTTCAGAAGTCAGGATTAGGGCATTTATCAACGCTAAAAGGCTAAAAGAGAGGCAGAAATGATAAAAAGTTTTTTTTGTTTGGTAATGACATTTTATTGGCTTCAACAGACCTGCTGTTATCTCTCATCGGTTTTCCAGCTCTATCAGAATTTGACAGATTCTCAGGATTTCCTATAAATACACAAAATCAGAAGCTTTAAACGCTAATCTTCCCCTAGGGGTGTTTGACAAGCTTCATTCATTCTTAACATTTTTTTTATTTTTTGTAACTCTCCAATCCTAAAATGTTATAAAAGAAAATATAACTAATTGGAAATCATTTGTGAATTCTATTACCAACGAGTGTTCAATGTTTTTAAAAAGAGTTAGCGACTTGGAAAAAATCTAATATTTTGTGATTTGAAAGACTTTATTCATTAAAAATAAACCTGCTTCCAGATGTTGATTGTAGACTACTGTATCTATAAAAAATTATCTTTCAACTGACACATGACTGAGAACTCGTGCGCTCCCCCAGTAGACTCCACCCCCACCCCCTACCCCCCATTAGCCCTACCCCCCTTCCATCTTTATCCCTCCCATCTCTACTGGCTCTTTTACTTCCTATACCATCTTAAAATCTTTCCTATTTACCTACTTAATCTTCCAAATTACACCAATGTCAGCTTTATAGCTTAATCTTAAAGAGGTTGTAAACCGGAAGAAAAAAAAAGAAACCCTGTAAGACAAAGGCATAATGAGCTAGTGTGCATCACATACTAGCTCATTAAGAAATACCTTAGATCGAAGATGTTGCCCATACACTGCTGTGACTGGCGACATGTCTCCCAGAGTTATTATCTTCGGGTTCGTGAGCTCCGGCACTGTGATTGGCCAGAGCTGCGATCACGTCACTCATGCGCGCGGGAGCCGCTGGTCATGATGGTCCGGCTGCTGAAAAACCGGCACGAGCGAGCTGTTTCTTCAGTGCGCATATACCGGTGACATAGACGCAAGCTTTTATGGTAAATATCTCCTAGACCGTGCAGGTTTAGAAGATATTTACAGCACCTACAGGTAAGCCTTATTATAGGCTTACCTGTAGATACAAGTGGTGTCACTAGGTTTACAACCACTTTAGGAAAAAGTAAGTAGCGCCAAACGTAAATGAACTGCGTTTTTTGTTAAGATTATTTATAAGTTTGGTATGTTACTTATCTTTGTCAGCTGCCGCCCCACCAAAGCGCAGAGATACACCTTTTTTATTTCTGTTATAGCTTAATCTGATAATCAACTTATCATCCTTTGCATTTTCTATCACAGATGTACCTTGTTACACCTTTATTTGTACATTCCTTTTTAAGATTTATTCATTGTCAGTGGTTATGGCGGTGTTTTGTGGGTGGATATAACCCCTTTTCGCCCGCTAGCTAGAGGTTAAAAATGCCCTGCTAGTGGCCGAATAGCGCCGCTAAAGCAGCGGTAAAGCGGAGCTAAAAATAGCGCCTTTTTTCCTGCTAATGCCGGTGGTGGCTCGCTGTGAAAGGGGTCTAAAAAAAAGGATATTTTTCGATGATTATCGGCATTATCTAGTGGCCACAATGAAGTAGTATCCTAATTAATACAATTCTGAATGAATGTAAAAAAAAAATTGACCTTTAGAGGAAATAGTCAAAGAATATTTATATTGCAGCCATCCTTCAACACAGAATAAATGTACATGCAGTTTACATGATGAATATCTCTTCAAGTTTTTTTTAAATACAATTCTCATGAATTAACTTCCCTGTCTGTTCCTTTCCTAAAATGAATAATGTTAAAACTATAGAATAGGGTGAACATATTTATTTGTAAATAAAGAGGGTTGTAGTAAATGCAATAATCTTGGGACTTGTGTATATGGCCTTTTTAACCACTTGCTTACTGGGCACTTAAACCCCCCTCAGTCCCAGACCAATTTTCAGCTTTCAGCGCTGATGCACTTTGAATGACAATTGCGCGGTCATACAACACTGTACCCAAATGAAATTTTTATCATTTTTTTCCCACAAATAGAGCTTTCTTTTGGTGGTATTTAATTACAGCTCGGAGTTTTATTTTTTGCTAAACAAACAAAAAAAGATGCAAAAAAAATAAAAATAAAAAATCATGTTTAATAGTTTGTTATAAAATTTTGCAAACAGGTAATTTTTCTCCTTCATTGAAGTGCGCTGATGAGGCGGCACTGATAGGCTGCACTGGTGGGCACTGATGGGCTGCATTGGTGGGCACTGATAGGCTGCACTGGCGGGCACTGATGGGCATAGTTAAGGCGGCACTAATAGGCACAGATAAGGTGGCACCGATAGGCACAGATAAGGCAGTACTGATGGGCACAGATAAGGCGGCACTGATGGGCAAAGATGGGCACGGATGGGTGGCACAGATGGGTGGCACTAAGGGGCACTGATAGGTACCACTGATAGATGGGACTGATGGGCACTGATGGGTGGCACTGATAGGTGGCTCTGATAGGTGGCACTGCTGGGCACTGATGGGCGGCACTGCTGGGCACTGATGGGCACTGGTAGATGACACTGATGGGCACGGATATGTGGCACTGGGGTGCAGCACCATTGTTGAGGCAGATTGTGGGCACTGCTGGGTGGCACTGTGGGCACTGCTGGGTGGCATTGACGGGGGGCACTTATATTTTATTAAGGTGGCACTGGCAGGGGGCAGGTGGGCACTGGCAGGGCTGGTGGGCACTGGCAGGGCTGGCCGTGATCGGGACTGATGTCCCGATCACGGCCGCCGGTGATCGGCTTTTTTTTTTCTCCTCGCGCTGTTAGCGCGAGGAGGAATAATAGCCGATTACCGGCTCCGTTGCATCACATGATCAGCTGTCATTGGATCGACCCCTTCCTCGGATCCGTGATCAGGCGAGTCTCATAGACTCGCCGATCATAGAGCGCTCCGCGCTGTACCCGTCATTCGGCTATAGCGCGGATCTCAAGTGGTTAAGAAGCTGTCAAAGCCCTCTCTGCATTTGGCTGTGCTTAATCTATTTGCCAGAACTAAGCAAAGCACCCAAATAGTAGGAACATTTCTCCTCAAATTGCATTGCATGTAGCAAAATAGTCAAGCACATGTGCACACAGTATTATGCCATGAAAATGATCCCTAAAGAAAAGACAGACAAAGTGGTGGTAGCCCAATCCTAAATGTATGAAAATTCCATGCAGGTTTTTATTTCATATTTCTTAGTCTGAATTACTCTGAAAGAAGCAGTTTCCTAAATCACTTCCATAGCATTTACAAAATGACATTTCCTTGGAATCAAGGGAAGTTTTCTCATATATGCAACTGTCCTGTATAATGTATAATCAGCCAAATGATCAGACTTTGACGTTCCTTTAAGAAATATAAACGGGATTTGGGGTGGGAAAACAAGGTCACTTGACATATGGGAATTTCCCAGAATGTCATGTGACCCCTTTGGAATGTTCTAGAAAAGGGGCTTAATATATCAGGCCCCCCCCTCACAGGAATCTCCCTGCCCTCCCTCCCTAGTCATGTTATCTGGTCTGTCACCCTGCATATTTGTAGGGGAGACTTTGGTTATTACATTTTCTTGTTACTCGAGTCCTTTAAGACTGAGCTGTTTTAAGTTTATTGTTTGAAAATGTAATAATTTTATGAATTAATAAAATTATCAAGATGATATTATTATTTATTTAATTGAATACACCAAAAAACGCACTGCGGCCAATTTTTTTCCAACAATTTGTTACGTGTCATTATTTAAGTAGGTATTAGCCTTTATGGCATTCAGGGAGGGTAAGGTGTGGCCTACATTCCCATGATAAAAAGACATGTATACACGGCACACTAATAGATTATGAAAGTTGAACAAACATGGACTGTTCACAGCATTGTCTGTGTTGCTCAATCAGGGTAACATATATTAATTCGCTATTGTCACACAGCTGGATGGGCTTGGGGGACAGTGCTCTGTGTCTTAAGCCCACCCTTTTTTTCTTAATACATTTTTATTAAAGTATTTTGGCGATACATGTGCAAAGTCAGGTATACATGTGACAATAAGCAATACAGATAACTTGCATGACTAAACTCGCATTAGCAAGGGTACGCACATAACAAGCTGCATGTTTGCCGGTTTAAAATATAGTAACAGTAAGCAATAAACAATAGTATGTATAGCAACTTAAACGGGCTATGAATTAACTTGGGGAGTGGGAGTGAGGGGGGAAAGTGGGGCAGGGAGAAGGGAGGGTAGGTAGAGGGGAAGAAAGGGAGGGCAGAGAGAGGGCAAAGGGCAAGAGGGGGAGAGAGCACAAGAAAAATAGAACACACCAAGTTCCATTTAGTGTACATTTCAATAGTTTAAGTAGGATTTTGTAGGTACCATTGTTCCCAAGGGAGCCATGATTCAAGAATGAGAGGTTTTACCTCGTGAGAACATTGTTTTATAGGTGTAATGTGTTTGTACTAGAGCAATTACTTCAGCAATGTGTGGGACCTCTTTTGTCTTCCAGCATCTAGTAATGAGAATTTTGGTGGCCAACAGTAAATGAGTGGTAACTAGTCTTAGCTTGGTTGGGATTGTTTCTATGGATAGATTTAGAATGCTTAGCTGTGGCGTTAGTATGATCGGAATATGTAGTACCTTTTGTATCACGTCTCCTACCCTTTTCCAGAGTTGCAGGAGTCAAGTACCAGCGCAGCATTATCTTTTGGGTTAGTTCCCATAAGAAAGTGCAGTTGGTTGTTGTATAGATTGATTTTATAGCTGATTTTATTGCTTTTCAATTTGTAAATCTTCTTCCCACTCAATAACGGGTTTTGATTTGTAAAACACAGTTTTTTTCCCTGTGATGTAGAGTTTAACAGGGAGGTTCCTTTGGTATTCATGTCATCAGTGAAAAGGAAGTTCCATATTTTTATATGCAGTCTTCCCTCTAAAAGGAAGCAAATTCTTAGGGAAGAATTCTTAGGGAAGAATTTTACACAAAAATACACATCATTATTCTTGCGTGCCCTTTATAGTACTGTAGCTCTACACTTTAATTGACTAATATACTGCTAGTTACTGCTACCTTCCGTTTATTTATATTCATTAACTTAACAGATAGAGACTGCTCTTAAATAAATAGAGTAATGAACCCCATGACTTTTACATAAATACTACAGCTATTGTCCTACATGCAGCTGTCATTACTAACAGTTTCCTATCTTCAGTACGCCCATGCAGTCATTGGGGGTTACATTTGAGATCCTTTTCATTTCACATATGGATTGTTCTTGGTAACAATGTGTGCTTAATAACTGTAGCCCATTGGTAAGTGGTAAGAGATGTGATGTGTCAGTTATTTTTCACATGACACACCGAATGTAATTGTCGTCATTCAGGCAAGGCTGGCAGGCTTGTCTTTCACTGTGACGTGAGGTTAATAATACTATCGCTTTACACACACTGCACACAATACACTGTAAACCCCATTATCTCTATGAGTCTGAAAAAAAGATAAGACATTTAAACAAAATTCAAGATTTTGAATGTAAGATTACGAATCTCCTTAAAGGCAATGTACATTGGCTTTGTATATATTTTTATTTGTTAAATATATAGCTGTAGCTATCCTTTTGCAGATGGTTGAAACTTTTACAGCTTGGAGGGAAACTGTATTTTCTTGTGTATCTGTCATGACTCCCAGGTAAATGAGGTCTTGAGTAGCCATGAGATGAAATATTTCTTTATTGATCACCCATTCAAATTTCTCTAAAATTGAGACAACTAGGACAAGATGAGCCAGCAGTGTATGTCTGTCTTGGTTTAGCATTAAGATATTGTCGATATAGATGTATACAAACACCTGTTTCTTGAAGGTAGGACACCAAGGCCAATAAATGGTTGCAAAATCTCTGGATTGCACGTCCAAAAGGAAGGTCAATAAATTAAGAAATTAAGCTGGGGAATTGATAAGCATAAAACGTTTGAAAATCCAAATGGATCAGTATGTGGAAATATGTGTAAATTTGTATCTTTTAAATCAATAGAAAAGAGCCAATTTCCTGGATGAACAATTTTGAGGATTGTTGACAAAGATTGCATCTTGAATTATTCCTTCTTTATAAATGTGTTTACAAACTTTAAATCTTTGATCGGCTACCAGTTCCCTGTCTTCTTTTGTACCAACAAGAGGGGAACTACAGCCTTGAAAATGCTCCTGATGTGGTAATACCACTATAATGGTACCCTAGCATAACAGTGTTTTTACATAAGAGAAAATAATTTTCTTTTTCTGACTACAGAATAGAATTTCAGATGAAAGAGTTGATATGGTTGCTTGTGAAATTTAAATGCATAACATTCTGCAATGATGGTTAAGACCCATTGATTTCTTATACTGTCATCCCAGAGTCTCTGAAACCTGGAGAACTTTGCTCCTACTTTGAGAATATTAGTAGGCAAATATTCAAAAGGGCCTTTGAGCATTCTGAAAACACAAAGAGGTGCTACGTTTCCCATAGGAATTTGAGTTTTTCTGTCTTGGTAACCTCCTATGTTTGGGGATAAAAACAGATTTTTCCATGGTAGGTTGTCAATTGTGGCATCCAATTCATCACCAAATAGAGCCTTACGTTCTCAGCCAGAGAGCTCTCCTTCCTGTGACTGCATTTAGCATCACTCATAACAAAGATTTGATCATGTCAGTGGCTGCTTCAGGCATGAAACTAGCAAACAACATAAGTTGTCAAAAGAGGCCAATATCTCAGTCTTACTGAGATGGTTAGAGATCGCTGATTCTGACTTTTCTATTCATATTTTCAAGGCTTTTGTAATGGATACTAGTGCAGGCTTACACGATTCTCTCAATGTTAGATCGATCTTTTTGAGATTGGGGTCTATCCATTTATCTAATATAGTTACATAGTTAGTCTGGTTGACTAAAGACACACGTCCATCTAGTTCAGCCAATTAAAGGGGGAAAAACATGTCCCTAAAGTTGACAGTATCATCTAGAGGTAAGGCCTTACCCCTCTCAACAAGGCTGTGTCAACCACAGGCAGCTCACCCAAGTTCCTAATGTATTTTTTTCCTAAAAGGATACAGCTTGGCAAATTGATTCCTCAAACTGACTCTCTTCTTTCCAAAAATATGAGTCACCTGAAAAAAAAAATACAGGGTCTTCTTGAAGTTCATGCCTACAAAGGTCTGGCTGAGAAGCTGTAGCTTGGGAAGTAGCTGGACAGAGGGTTGTATTGAAGTAGCAAAAGACTTAAATGTGTCCTGAAAGACCTACATTATTGTTGATATCACTTGACGTTTACATTCTTTTTTTATTTCTGGTTACTTCAAGAAAGCAAACCTTGCAGGCTATTTTGCCATGCAGTGCTTCGTTAAGGCAAACCCAGCACTGTGGATGATGATAGGAATCATAGAATTGTGTGGAGGCTTAATAACAGTCAGAATTAGACCTAGAGAATCTGTCTCTGGACCAATGTTAATAGTGAGGACTTTTGCCCCGTACACACGAGAGGGATTAAGTCTGACAGACCTCCAAAGGAGTTCCGCCGGAGTTCCGACGGAGTTCTGGCGGACTTTTCGACCGAACGGACTTGACCACACACCATCACACCAAACTCCGACGGAGTCGAACGTGATGACGTACGACTGGATTCGACGTAGGAAGTTCATAGACAGTAGCCAATAGCTGCCCTAGCGTCGGTTTTAGTCCGTCGGAGTAGCACACACACGAGCGAATTTTTCGAAGGGGACCGGGTCCGGCGGAGTTCCGTCGGGAAAATTTGAAGCATGCTTCATTTCTAAAGTCCGTCAGACTTTAGCGAAGCTAAAGTCCGTTGCAGCCCACACACGATCGGATAGTCTGACGGACTCAGTCCGTCGGAGTTTGGATGTCGAAAAGTCCGCTCGTGTGTACGGGGCTTTTCTCTAAAAAGCAACATAATTCCACCTGTCACTGGAAAGTCAGGGAGTACTGTATCTTGAACCAGAAGGACAAAAGGACAGCCCCCAATTAGCCAAAACAGCACGAGCATAAGAAATAAACACTTGTCAAACTGTTTACAGTGATGAAAATACGTCCTACCTTCTCTGATCATGTTGGGCTTGCGGAGGAAGAGATAACCATATTAGTAGAGTAGAGAAGCCATACATTTTTGCCAAAATTACAGGCTGTCGAGCAAGAGAATGTGGTAACACAAAGTATATGTTAGTATAGGCAGATCAGAGGCAGCAGCACAAAACAATTTGCTGAGTAGTTCCCTAGCATGAAGAAGCAAGAACACTGTGTTCTGCACTCAGTTTAAATGACGGCAGAGTAAAAAATGTGACCCCTCCTGCCCTGTGATTAACTGAGTGCTTGACCACAGTCCTAAGCTCTCAGCAGAAGAAGAGAGAGCCTCCTTCATAATCCTGGGATTTACCCAGATCACGTGAAAGCCCCAAAGACCAGCAGTGGGGACTCCCTTGCCTTGCTTTGTTTAGAGGTAATAAGCATGGGCTGCACCCA
Source organism: Lithobates pipiens (assembly GCF_037356315.1). Lineage (NCBI taxonomy): Eukaryota > Metazoa > Chordata > Amphibia > Anura > Ranidae > Lithobates > Lithobates pipiens. The sequence continues at coordinate 236,101,859 of NW_027507903.1, forward strand.
GCATAGAGCTGAGAGAGCTGCCAGGACTTTATCCCAGCAAAATAGGAAACTGCTTTGTGGATCCTTAGAGAGAGGAGTAAAAAAGAGGAACACCAAGCTCAGGGTGGAGTTAAATTTAGGAGTTAGGATCCTTTTAGTGCAGAGAGTGGGTAGGTCCTACCATGTGTGTGTGCTGACAGGGAAAAATCATTTTTGCTATAGATGCGCTTCAAAAGTCTGTTGCTTATGAAGCCTCTTAATTCAGGCTCCAATTTACACACTCAACCGAGTGTTGAGTTACATGGAAAAAGTCAAATCAAGGTTTTCCCTGTTAAGAAAAGATTTAATACTTACCTGACCTGCTGTCCGTACTGTTATCTTCAGTCTACAATTCCAAGTGTGTCAAATGTCTGGTCTCCTGCTGAACATTGTGGTTAGATCCACTCGCCCCTATATATCTACTGTATTCTAGTGATCTAGTGACTTAGGAGCCAATTGAAGTAATCAAAGTGCTCCAAGGGTACTAGGCATCCTAAGCTGGGTACACACTGGCAGTTTTTCTTTCATTTATCCAATGGTTTGAACAAAAAAAAAGCTGGCAGATTCCCACATCAACATAAGTGATGTGTAATGCAGGGCTCTCTCTTTGTGCTATTGTATTCTGACTAGGGGCCTACCCCCTACAAGAATACACTGATCAGCGCTCGCAGTCATTGGGTGAAAGTGCTGATCGATTGTTGGTTTTCCAGCATTGGCATTCACCGGCTTCTGTTGAACAGACAGCTGTAAACATGGACTAAAATTCCGGTGGTCCCTGCTACACTGGTCGACATTTGGCCTGTATGTACTACGCTTTACGCAGCTGGAAGTGTATTGAATATTGAAGCTTCTGCAGCCACAGTAGCTCTTACGATTTTTACCATGTTTTTGGGACTATTCTGTCAGAGCAAAAGGTCACGGATGTAAAAAGCAGAAAAATGCCCAAATCTGCCTGAATTGAGCTACATAAAAAGCTCCAGAACTTTTTTGAGCTTCAGGCATTTGGCTTCAGGTGACATGGAGTGGAGATGTGAACCATCTCCATAAAGAATAATTGATTTTTTTCTCCTCCAGCATTTTGGAGCTTTCAGGCTTCAAGCTACAAAACACTGAGGTGTGAATGGGGCCTAAGAGAATAATACATGCTGGTGCAGACAGTTGGACAGATGTATATTAAGTATTGTTTTCTACTTTACCAGGATTTACTCATAACTCTCTCTGTCTACTTTTCAAACAGATCCTAAAGAACTTCAATCAAAGAGAGAAAAACTAAAGACAAATAGGTCCTGCTCTGCATTCCTTATAAAATTCCATGTGAATACCATGTTATGGATGCACATACCCTATATGCATCCTACATTTGTCTTTTTAAAATAAATACTTTATGTAAATAGTAAAACAAAAAGATATACATCTACAGTTCTAAAATGTTTACAGTTCATATTTTAAAATAAAACTGACTTTTATGGATTATCTTTAAGATTTTTTGTAGGATGCCAAAGGATTTTTATAACAAATATTGTACTTATAAAGATAGCCGTACAAAGGTTCCATAAAGTGGAGCCAAATTGTTGTGCTGGGCAAAAATTCCTGTAGTCTTTGTGGATCTGTTAGAGAATAAGATGCAAATGATTGAAGTTTAACTATCTCTGGAAATCAGCTTTGGACAAAAGGTCTACAGAATAGGTTGGATATTTTGTCTAATCTTCCACTTTTATCTGCTGTGGGTGTTAAAAGTTCATTGCTAATATGGAGCTCAAGCATCTGACTTACTCTACAAAGTATATGTGTATGTTGGATGAAAAATTTTTTTTTTTCAGTGTCTGATTGTTATTAAATGAAGGATCAGAGGCCTGTGTATAAAGTCAACTTAGAAATTGTGACAAGAATTAACAATATTTATATAATAAACCCTAGAAAGTATATATATATTGCACATTACCAATCCTTAGTTTATTTGGCTTTGGTAGTTTTCTTTCTTGTTTTTTTTCTTAGTTTTTTTTAACCACTTGAGACCCGCGCTATAGCCGAATGACGGCTACAGCGCGGATCTCCTTTGCCGGGACTACGTCAATAGACGAGCGGCCTGCTTTGAGACTCGCCTGATCACCGATCCGTGCAAGTGGTCGATCCCGACCCCTTATCATGTGATCAGCTGTCAGCCATGATATAACGGAGCCGGTATTAAAAAAAAAAAGCCGATCACCGGCGGCCGTGATCGGGACATTAGTCCCGATCACGGCCAGCCCTGCCAGTGCCCACCTGCCCTCTGCCAGTGCCCACCTGCCCCCTCATAACTATACATAATAAAAAATTAGTGCCCCCCGTCAGTGCCACCCAGCAGTGCCCATAGTGCCACCCAGCAGTGCCCACAGTGCCACCCAGCAGTGCCACCCAGCAGTGCCCACAGTGCCACCCAGCAGTGCCCACAATCTGCCTCAACAAAGGTGCTGCACCCCAGTGCCACATATCCGTGCCCATCAGTGTCATCTACCAGTGCCCATCAGTGCCCAGCAGTGCCGCCCATCAGTGCCCAGCAGTGCCACCTATCAGAACCACCTATCAGTGCCACCTATCAGTGCCCATCAGTCCCATCTATCAGTGGTACCTATCAGTGCCCACCCGTGCCACCCATCCGTGCCACCCATCTGTGCCATCTTATCTGTGCCCATCTTTGCCCATCAGTGCCGCCTTATCTGTGCCCATCGGTGCCGCCTTATCTGTGCCTATTAGTGCCGCCTTAACTATGCCTATCAGTGCCCACCAGTGCAGCCTATCAGTGCCCACCAATGCAGCCTATCAGTGCCCACCAATGCAGCCCATCAGTGCCCACCAGTGCAGCCTATCAGTGCCGCCTCATCAGCGCACTTCAATGAAGGAGAAAAATGACCTGTTTGCAAAATTTTATAACAAACTATTAAACATGATTTTTTTTTTTTTGCATCTTTTTTTGTTTGTTTAGCAAAAAATAAAACTCCCAGCTGTGATTAAATACCACCAAAAGAAAGCTCTATTTGTGGGAAAAAAATGATAAAAATGTCATTTGGGTACAGTGTTGTATGCCCACGCAATTGTCATTCAAAGTGCATCAGCGCTGAAAGCTGAAAATTGGTCTGGGACTGAGGGGGGTTTAAGTGCCCAGTAAGCAAGTGGTTAAAGACTATGGGGCCCCATTATCAATGTCCCAAGATTGGAACATTTTTCTAATGGGATTCAATGTGAAAAAGTGTCGATTTTTGTGTGAAAGTTTAAGTGAACATTTTAACATTTTTAGCAATTCATATGGCTATTTCAGTAAATTCTGATATTCCTGAGACACTACTCTGATATTTTTTTTTGTGGTATGTTATGGGCTTCTTTGTAATATCAGTGTTGTCTTGGTAGCATATCTGCAGTTTCCTTAGCTGGTAAATGACCTTTTACATTCTTAATACATTAATAGGAGATAATTCTATCACTAGAGCTGTAACTCATCCTTGGAAGACATTTAAGAAACTAGTAGTTGAGAAGTGCTTTTCTAATGAAATCTTTCATATTTCTATTTGACATTACAAGTTTTTTTTACTATATTAGAACTGTATGGTTTGTGGTGTAAGATACATTTCATTTAAAAGGAAAAGTTTCAGAAGAAAAAAAGATAATAGAATTGCAGTTCTCATGGCAACTACATTTGGTTTCAAAGAAAAGTTTTACATCTCTTCCCTTGGAAGAGTTCTGCTTTTTTTTCTACTGTTAATGTAGAAATCTGCAGAGAAAGGTCCAACATACTTGTATCTTTTCACCTTTTTGCAGTTATGGTTAATGTATCAGTTCAATGGCAAAATATGGACTAGCATTATTAGTAGATCTTTTTCTCTTTGCCAGCATATTTTAAATGCAGCAGTAAAGAAAGATAATTCTGCATTTGTTGATACAGTAACAATGGAATTATGAGTAATATTTTAAAATGCACAATGTTAGAGAAAATTAAAGGTATGGCTACATATGAGGCTTTGTTATTGCCAATACTATGAATGAGCCAATGGGATATGGGATACACAACACAAGACAGTAGAAAATCATCATAATTGCAATGGCAATGTTACTAAGAATTACACTTGTAACCTAAAATACCAACAACAGCAAATAATTGAATCAACTATTTTCTCAGATAATATTGAGACTGATAAGGCACATACATGGTACTTGTTTGTTGTAAGCAAGCCAGTCTTAACATTTTGTTCAACTGACAGGTAAATATGCTTAATATGCAAATTGTTATAACTGCTACATTGTAATCCTTCCGCAGGAAGACAAGAAACATTTACATTTGTTGGTACAGTGATTATGCCCAGTGCTCCTATGACATAACCATGCTTCAGTGCTGAATCTCAAGATTCCCTCAAAACTGGTGCATTTACTTAGTGCTTCCCTTCTTCTATTGATTCTCTGTCAGACTTTAAATGCTTTTTAAATGATCTGAATGATTCTACCACTTGATGTGCATAAACCATTGTAGTTATCTTTTTTAATAATAAACATTGGAACCTTCTGTATTTTACATGTACGGTTTACAATCTTAATTGAAATTTAACCTGGTCCTCTTTTTAGTTCAGTCATGGACTCAAATAGTCTATCAATTCCTTTGTATGTTATTGATAATGGATGCATTATGTAATTACATTGGTGGACAGTATTTTTGTGAAAAACCAAGGGTTCTGTCTATACTTTTGGCCATAGAGGTTAGTGGTTGTAACCCCCCCCCCCCCAAAAAATATATATATCCTATTCCCTTATGGCAGGTTAAATAGCACAGTGCTTGTACTGTCTAACCTGTCTCTCTGTCTCTCTCTAAGCTGTAAAAAACCTGGCTGATCCTGCCTGTTACTATGTCCCCCTATGTGAACTGACCATGGTAATCATAGCTGCTAATCTATGATTACCGTGGTCAGCTCGTGTGTGTGTGTGTGTGTGTGTGTGTGTGTGTGTGTGTGTGTGTGTGTGTGTGTGTGTGTGTGTGTGTGTGTGTGTGTGTGTGTGTGTGTGTGTGTGTGTGTGTGTGTGTGTGTGTGTGTGTGTTTTTGAGTCATCACCCCTGCCTCTATTAATAGCTGTCAGTAAAGTTAAATTAATATTTCTACCAGCCTCTTTGTTCTGCTAAGTGATCCTACACTGTGTACATGTTTTTTAAAAATTGTTCCTGTAAATACCTTTTTTTCAGATCAGTTTTGGACGGTCATGTGACCTCCGGCCACTCTCCTCCCCCCGATCTAAGGGCTACATAGGAAGGGGCTGAGCAGAGAGCACAGTGGTCATGTGACCTCCCAGCTGATATCAGAGGGGGATCTCAGCCCTCCAGCTGTAGCCCTTCAATTGGGGGAAGAGAGCAGCCGGAGATCATTTGACTATCCATAGCCATTTTGAAAAAAGTTATTTACAGGGACAATTTTGAAAAAAAATGTACACAGTGTAGGAACACTTAGAAGAACAGAGGGGCTGGCAGGAATAGTTTTTTAACTTTACAAGCACTTTAAGTGGGGATATTCATGGCTCTATGCTGGGGATATGCAATTAGCGGACCTCCAGCTGCTGCAAAACTACAAGTCCCATCATGCCTATGCCTCGAGGTGTAATGCTTGTGGCTGTCAAAGTCTTGCTATGCCTTATGGGACTTGTAGATCTGCAACAGCTGGAGGTCCGCTAATCGCATATCCCTGCTCTACGCACTATGATGGAAAGGCAGAGATGCCTCTGATCTTGGTTTTAATATATTATAACACTTAAATAATTTATGTTTTAAAATAGTAAAGGTATATTTTAGAGCATTTCTAGTAGAGAGGTTTTTGGCCTCCCCAGCATACTCAGCTTGTCTTGTCTCGTTGCTCCTTAATCTGTATCCCATCGAAAGCCATATCTTGAGTTAATGAGGACTAATTAGCTTTGGATGTTCTGGAAATTCCGTATACATAAGTGGCCACTTCTCCAAAAGTTTACAAATACATGTACAAAAGGGGAGAATACTGCGCTTAAAATAATAATCAATATGTATACAGAGTGTAACAAGATATAAACAAGAAGCAGCATGCAGTGGGATATACACACAGAAAGTAATTGGAAATGGAGAAGCTGCGCTACAAAAAGTCTCAATCAGTAAGTCCAATCAAAACCATAATCATATAAAAAGAGTCCATATGAAACACTTGTAAATCCTGATGCCATCACAGTGACGAATACCATAGGTGGAGAGAGGAAGCGATCTGTACGATCCAGCCCACCGGCACCAGTGTTTACATCTACAAAGGCCTTGGCTGGGTTATAGCCATCTGTCCTTTATGCTTGCCATCTGGTAAGCAGATATTAGTTACGGTGGTTGGGCACTCTCATGTCTGTGTGTATACACTGTGGTGACATCAGGATTTACAAGTGTTTCATATGGACTCTTTTTATATGATTATGGTTTTGATTGGACTTACTGATTGAGACTTTTTTGTAGTGCAGCTTTTACGTGTACATAAAGTTTTCCTTTTCATCCACTTTTATGCTGCTTTCTGAATTACCCAGTATGCGATAAATATATATATTCTTGTCAAAATACAATTAATTGATTGGGATTGGGATTGTGGTTCTGTATACCACCTTATGGAGTAGATGTATAGTACAGCATAATATAACAGATCCACACTTTTTTTTGTCATTCTAGACAAAGCTAGCAAACTCGCTGATAGCTTTCTACAGTTTTATCATTTAATTGAAACATATTCTTTGACAGAAATTGATGGCATTAATTAGTTACATTCCAGTGGTTATGTTTACTGTCATATGCAATTAACTACATTTATTACTAAGCTGTTTAGAGGATTTTGGCTGTTAACTAGTTAAAAAAATGCTTTACATTTGAAATCCAGCCATTGCAAAATGTAAATAAAATACTAGTTTAAGGAAACCTTTGAAATTTTACAATATGCGTACAAGGTTTTATTTGGAAAGGTATAATTATGCTTACTACCCATGGATATGTTTATGTTTATGCACTAACTATTTATATTAGTTTAATTGTCTGTTACATACTAATTGTTTGAATGCCATATTTCACTGGAATACATATCCTTGACAATTTGGAACAATAAACAATGGGGGTTGATTTACTAAAGGCAAATCCACTTTGCACTACAAGTGCACTTGGAAGTGCAGTCGCTGTAGATCTGATGGGAAGATCTGAAATGAAGGGAAGTGCTGCTGATTTTATCGTCCAATCATGTGCAAGCTAAAATGCTGTTTTTTATTTTCCTTGTATGTCCCCCTTGGATCTACAGTGACTGCACTTCCAAGTGCACTTGTAGTGCAAAGTGGAGTTGCGTTTAGTAAAAAACCCCCAATGCATGACTGCTCAAATAAAGGGGAAGGCTGACAGAAGCTTTACAGTTGCTGAAGTTTACAGATCTGCAGATGAGGGAGAAAGGAAAGAATATCAGGGAGATAAGACACTGTCCTTGTAAGTTTAACTCTTTTGACTATGTTTGTTTGGGAGACGTCCAGATGCATCTTGCCCCAGGTGTAGAGCTGCAGTTGGGGACTTGATTCATATTCTCTGGAGTTATATAAATATTAGGAAAGGGGTTCTAGATAAAATAAAGTAAATATTCGAATTAGATCTGCGGTTGGACCCGATACTATGTAAACTGGGATATATGGAGCAAAATGTAGGCTCAGCGTCTACACGAATTGCAGTCCTGAGATGCCTCCATCAGGCTAGGAAGGGGATTACTTGGAAGTGGATAAAGCCTAAGCCGCCCTCCATAATGGATTGGTTGAGAATGGTCAATAATACAATATTAGGGGAAAAGCTAGCTTATATAAGAAGGGTGAGATCAAAACACCAGGACTGGCACCAAAATTTGAGAACATATACTGTAGAATGTTTGTGTCTGTATGACACTCATTTTAATATTGATATGGGGGGGGGGGGGAGTTGAGGGAAATTTAGATGTATGTATTTATGGAAATGGTGTCATTGTTTTTGTATTGAAATTTTGCACATTGAAAAAAAATAAAAAATCAATTGATTAAAAAAAAAAAAAAGTTTACCTCTTTTGTGTCTCTTTGGCAGCAGGGTTTGCCCTGTCACCTCTACTGCTTTTCTTTTCTACCTTCCTAATTTATGTTCTCTCAGCACAGTCTCTATCATACCTGTAGCTTTCCTGTCAGCAGATCAGCTTCTAGTGGCTCTGATTTTAATCATAGTGTCAAAAATAGAGAACAACTGAGCATGTGTAAAACAAGGTGAGAGTGCATTACTGGATTTTAAGCAGTATAGGCATTAATTAAAAATTTTTTTTTATTAAGCTATAACGGCAAAAGAAGCCAGCCTGAAGTGATCTATGAGGACTTAATTTTCTGACTAAAGTTCAATTTTTAGAACATTATAGAGCATGAGGATAAATACAGGATAATGTTCCTCTTTGGTGCTAGAAATCAAACTAAGCACAATTTATTTACCGTATTTTTATCAGCGTATAACACGCACATTCATTTCAGGAGGGACGTTTCAGGAAAAAAATACATTTTAAATAAGGAACTTTGAAGCAAAATAAGGGTCAGTGCCCATCTGCAGCCTCACCATTGCCATCAATGGAGCCTCATCAGTCTACATTAATGCAGCCTCACAAGTGCCATCAATGCAGCAGCCTCACCATTACCATCAGTGCAGCCTGATCGATCACCATCTGCGGCCTAGATGGGACAGGGAGGGGACAGGACAAGTGCCTACAGATTACATACAGTGGTTCTCATTGTATGTAATCTGATGACGCTTGTCCTGCTCCCCCGCTTGTCCTGCTCCCCTCCAGCTAAAATTTGAGTATTAGTGTATAACATGCTATTTGCACCCGATTTTTCAGGGTGGAAAAGTGCGTGTTATACGCCAATAAATACAGTACTTGGAACAAAGGTTCACAATGGAAAACCTGAGAGCAAATAGCACTGTCATTCACAATGATGTTGATATAGAAGATGTTTTATCTGAAAATTCTCACTGGAGACCCATATAGAACAATCTCCAGTCAGTTCCTTGAAAACGGTTATTGTGTTGTGCAATCTAAAACATGCTTTCAAGCAGTTATGTTAGCTTAGTCTGACGGGCCCATGCTGTTGTTCTTATTATGGTAAAAAAGGTATGGCAAACTGTGGATAGTTTGACAAACTGTATGGGGCCTATTTATTAAATTATACTGTAGGTATAGCAGGTGTTTTACCTGTTTCAAGATCTCCTCCATCAGTTTTCTACCTTGAAAACTACTAAATAAAATAGAAAATTTAGGAAATGTTTTTTGAAAAGACAGCAAAGAAGCAGTTACATAAGACATGTTGGACATATTCCATTCTCTAGCTTCCCTCCTTTTGTAAAGGCTAAGAGGAAGAAGTCAAATTTAAAAGGTTAAAACAAGTTAAATGTATTTTCAACCTGTAAATAAATAGATATTTTTTAAAGACTAGGTTCATTTGAAAAAAAGTACTGTGTAAGGGAATGTATTAACATTAAATACATATACTGTACACTGTAGAGTATATTTTAAATGCATTCTTGTAGTATTCTTATGGATGATCTGTTATTTGCTAATGTAGAATTAAGTATACTTCTGAGTGATGTCCTACTAACTAGCAGAAATGCATGAATACCACATTTTAGGTACCTCCTCCTAGGTATTAATATGACACTTTAATTAACTAAATGTTGTTCAGAAGGTCCTTAATTATAAACAGCTGAAGTTGACACTATATGGTGTGGGAAAATCGCTGATCCATGCGCGTTTCCCGCACCACATTCATATTGCGCTGCCCTTGCGATCTACTACGGATGTCAGTGCAATCCTAATGACACAAAAGCAAGTTGCAAATATAGTGCGTAGTGCGTTTGTAGTGTGATTCCAAAATTGCTGCATGCACATCTGTGGTGTGTTGCAATTTGAGCCCATTCAAAATGAATGGGCTTAAATTGCACCACACTGAATTGCTTGTGATTGGAACATTGATGCGGCGTGGTTCATGTGCAATTCATATGTGGTTTGTAGTGTGAACCAGGGCTTAAAGATGGCGTTTGACTAAAGTCTATTCTTCTTCTCTTCACACACAAGTGCATGGTGCTGTACCGATGTATGGATGCAAGGTTGTTTACTGCTTTGACAACATTGTCAATTCTAAATCACATTGTCGATTTGGGTAATGGGGTATTGTAACAGATTATATAGGATCACCCCAAAACATTTTTTTATTATGAATCCTCCACAGTTCCAAAGTACCTTATTCTAAGTGTAGTCTTTTGATTTATGTTGTTGCTTTTTACTGGATGATGTGAATGAAATAACAAAACAAAAGGCTTGTAATACCACTTTTAAATTCTTGTTTAGAGTAGAGCAAGTTTTCCTAAAATTCTGGTGCCTATAGAAAGGTAAAACAGTCCCCTGCAATTTTTGCAATTGCACCCTTTAGCGTACCTCTTGAGCAGCGTTTCCTTTTACAACTGGTCCACAGACATGCTCTCTGCATTATACATACAAAGTTTGTCACTGTAGCTCCCCTTTTTCCCGTCAGCCATCAATTGAGAGCACAAGAATAGGCATATGTTTCCCAGTAGTGACTAGTGTAGTCACTAGAACTTTTGAGTGCCCTTTCAGCATAAAGTGACATCCAAGACTTTTATTCTATTATTGATCATTATAAATTAGTATCAATATCTAATGGCTGTTATAAATTCAGCATGAGTGCCATTACTATTTCTGAACATGGAAAATTATCAAAACATCAGAGGAAATTATTAGCAGAAGATAAAATTAGATGTGAAACCCTTTAAAAATATGATTTACACAGAATTCCCTTCTATTTCTGGAATGGATTATTTGCATTTTTCTAAAAAGGCAGTAATACCTTTTCATATGATACAGACTTTCACAATCACATGTCATGTTGCATTAAATACTTAGAGGAAAGATAATCATCTGAAAGTTTAGAACAGGAGCATTAGGTTTTAGAACTGTTTTCCTAGCCACAGATAAATCATAAAAGATGTTGGCATACTTGCAAAAAGAGATTAATTTTGGATTGAATTTCATGAATATAAATTATAGTTTTAAAATGATTAGAAATAATCCTATGCAAGTTATTCTAAGAAGAAATTCTGCAATTTGTGAAAGAGAAGAATATTGTAGGGTACAGACACTAGTTCAGTCTTCATAGCCACGCATACATTGCTCTTCATCTTTTGCAGCCATCTTCCTTGGATACATTATGTGAATTCTTAAAGTTTATAGTGGCAATAGGATCTTTTGTGACTGATTATAGTTCCAACAAAGGCAGGCTAGGCCTAATGGGTGGACCAGCAATTCAAGGATTGAGCTAGTGAATTTTTAGGTTTTATTAAGTGTAGTTGGTAAACTGGCAAAGTTGTAAACCAGCCATGATTACTGGCAGGGAAGACACACTAGTATAGTAGGGGATAGTACTAGTGGTTGCAGCCAGGGGTAACCAGGAACAAAGCTAAAACCAAGGTAAAGCACTACAGCAAAGTCAGGAGTCACAGCAAATTGTACAAAATATTCTGCCACTAAAAAGGGGAGTGCTGATGACTGTTGACCGTGGGGTGTGTTGGGCGTCCATGCATTCTGACATGCATGGACTGAGGAAGAAAATATGGAAAATAGAGATAATATATGATAAAGCAGCATTATTAACAGCAAGTCTCCGGGGGCACAACAAGAGGAACATTGGAAGAAGTCACCGCAGAGGGTGAACCATCAGAACGATGCTCTGATGAAGACTAACCTTCAGCTGACATCCAACTATGTACAAGTACCACCAGCCACTGAGCAGGTTGAAAACAAGTTCCTGACACATAGTAAACATAACTATGTACTATGTACCAGTACCGCCAGCCACTTAGCAGGATGAAAACAAGTTCCTGGCACATATTAAATAGCCATAAAGATAAAGATATACAGTATATTATCTTAATCTCTTATAATTTCTGCATGATATGCAATAGTAAACAGCTAACAGATTCACAAAAACATATTTTTTTAATAGAGATCAAGAAGGTTCTTTACTGAAATTAGGAACACATCTAGTCTTTGAATATTTATGCATATTAACAGCTAAACCAAACAGAGGCAATGTGTCATTATCCCAAGTGACTGGACCAGAAAGGAGTAACAGCATTTTATTTATTTTTTTAATTTCTAGTCATCAAATATTCAGAAGATCAAAATAAGCATCAAGTCAAGTTGCTCTGCAGTTTCCATGGATGCCAGAATAATGTTTCAGAACAGTACTGCATTTACTCATCTACCTTGCAGACACATACATTGATAGGAAAATTACAGCCATGAAACTGGAAGTAAAACGCGCTAGTGATAATTCATTGTTTTATACTGTAATTCTGACTAAACACAATGTAAACTTATAGAGAATGTGTGTACAATAATATGTCCTTTCACATAATTACACATATACAAAAAACACGTTCCACTGTCTAGTGTGAATGGTATATAGGCAGCTGATATGGATCTAAAGCCTTGAAGAACAAGGAAAGTGCTTTAATTATTCCAGTCAGACCATTGTAACATCACCAATCATTTCAGTTTTGAACTCAGTAAATTGTACATAGCATGCCAAGGACAGCAAGCCATCCATGTAGACCTAAAGCATAAAGCAATGCCATTCTTGTGTAAGTAGACTTATGAGAAAGAATATTGAATGTCAATCTTTCTTCAGTGGTAATGACACTAGTGATGTTCGTAGCCCAAATGGTCTTAGAAGGAATCTGTTTAAGAGTCTTTTCTTTTATAATGGTATGCCTTTTATTTAAATAACTGAAACAAATCAATATTTCTGCATGATAAGGCCCCCTTGTGACCAGTCTTCATCAAGTCATGTGTCTCATACTTGATCAGGTTTATTAAATTGAAATTATTAGGATAGATTGAAACGCCAACTGAATGACATTTGATTTGCTAAAGTGCTATAAAAATAAACATTTTCCATGTTTGTGTTTCATAAAATAGTGTTTTCACCAACTACCACTGGAAATAACAGGACCTTTTGCTCTAGCATCTCTTGTGCCCATTTACACCAGAGCATGGTGCAGAAAAAATTCACTGCAGTTGTGATCTGCAGGGGATGTCAATATTAAGTAAACTACATGCTAAATGCAGGATACAGATGCAGTGCATTTGCCTGCACTGGATCACATAGTACAGAAGTATAATGCAATCCATGCATGCACTACTTTTGGTGCGGTCCAGTGCAATTCAACCTATTCAAAATAAATGTGCTCAAATCACACGGCACTGCATGTATATATATTGGCCTGGTTGTATTTATGCAATCTTAATCTTTGATTTAATCAGTTTCCTTTTAAATGCCAAATTGTTCTACAGATCTGGAATTCCTGATAATAAACAATTGTCACTTAAATGCCGTGTACACACGAGCGGAATGTCCGACAGGAAAAATTCAGATGGGAGCTTTTCATCGTATATTCCGATTGTGTGTATGTCCCATCGGACTTTACTCTCCAATGTAAGCATGCTTTCCTGACTGGTGGCTTAAATTATGTATGAATCTACCATGACAGGTCTCTACCCAGGCCTTATACAGTAGTAACACCCTTACTGTCCTTAACAAAACACAATTTTGGGGCAAGTTTAAAACATTAAACAGATAGTAACAGTACCTCCATAGTTCCACACAGCTGCCACTGTGTTCCACTACTTCCCAGACAAAAATTTGATCATGGCACAGACCTTTGCCTCATACAAGGCACCCATCTATTCTTCCATCTAGGCTGCAAGTACCATGAGCACATGTGCCTCCTACAAATACACATAAGTACACTTTAGGAAGGGGAGCTTACTGTCTACACCTGTTCACAATGTTTGTACAGCAAGCCACTTACTGCAGAAACTAGTGTTTAATTTCCCTCTTCCACTGCAGAAAAAAAATACCCCAAGAGAGATGGAATTCTTCAAGATACACATCCAACTAGATATACTAAAGTTTACCCATTATGCAATTTTAACCCTACATCAAGTAAATTACATAACCTAAACACCATTTTGGGGTCATATAGATTTACTTTAGGTGCAACGGAACACACAGTATAAAAGGCCACCACATTTCATTTCTATGACATATATATATTGCATGCTCCAACAATGTTTTTGATTTTCTGTTTTACACCATGTTATTTCTAATAGAATTTGGTTGATCTGGAAAAGTACAGTCAGCAGACATTGCTTTCGCTGTCTGTTGCCATGGATATACGGTATGTGTGTGCTTAGTTATTTCAGAAACAAGTTAACTGCTAAAGAGACTATAGGTTGAAGAAAAACAAACCATGTTCTTACTAAAAGAAGCACAGCTTTGTAATACTGCTCATTAAACCATTGGTTTGTTTTAATATAATGTGATTAAATTTGTAGAGCATACAAGAGGTAATATAAATATTATCTTACACTCCTAATTTCCTACATGCACTCACCGTAAAGGAATATATAGGGCATACCTGCCAGCAGCTACTTATGTGTTCTTAGACAGGGGTGTGACTATAGGCTATGGGGTCTCACAGCAAAAGTTTTGATGTAGTCCAACTCTGCCTGTGGCACCTGGTACTATCATCAACTGTGATAATACATGTCATTAATCTGAGCATAAAGTATGTCAGAAACAAAAACAGGTATCAAGAGAATGGTCAGCATAGTCATTACACAACAAGACATCAGTGCTGTGGATAGAATTTGCAAGGGAAGAGGGGAGAATCAGTGCAGAAAATCAACTTATAACCTTTTATTTTTCAGCTAACTACTCTGTATTCACCAGTCTTTTCTTACATCAACTAACATTTTTAAATACACCCTTTATTTACACTTTAATTATTTTTTTCACAAATAGAGTCCCGTAAAGTCAAAAAGGGAAACAAAGAATACATTAGTCATAGTCAGTGTTGATGACAGATACATTCAGATTGGGAATACAAATATACATTCAGTTGTTGTAGTGATTCTACATTCAACTGTCATGTTCATGCTTTAGGCAAGTAGAGAGCTGTATATACTATATGATGTCAGTACTTATGGGTTCTAGAGCAGGAAAGGCATGAGAATCAATGGCGAGGTATTATGTAGAAGGCCAAGTATATAGGAGCTGTGAATTTTCCATGGCGTATCAGGCAGTAGACCGTTGTGAACAGGTAAGCATATAGTAGAAAAAGGGGTATTAGGCATATTAAATGTAGGGGAGATTTAGACATGGGAATCCTGTAGCTGCTGACTTTTAATAAAAGGACACTTACCTGTCCAGGGATCCATCACTGTTCTTCATTAGTCTCCAGGTTCCCAATGCTGACATCTTTAGTGTGGGAAGCCAGCTGTGACAGCTTACAGCTTCACAGCTGGCTTCCTACTGAGCATGTGCAAGCCACACTGTTCTTTGTAAATGGTCTTGCAGCCTTCTAGGTCCTGTGACATGCCCCAGAAGATTGCGAGTGTACAGAGGAGGGGCTCAATATGGCAAATTAGGTAGGGGAGAGAAGGACTTAAAGGTCAACTTCCCCTTTTGGGTGGAATTCTGCTTTAATTATGGCAAAGGCGGAATTAACCTTTGTGCAAAATGTTTGAAGTTCTGGGCAGCACCAGAAAATATTTAACATGTCTCCTGGTGTTGTATCACATCTTTTGCAGGTCTCAGATATTGAAGGGTAAACTGTATGTAGCATGGTCGTTGTGCTGTACCAGTGGGTAATAACTTTATACCCTAACTCCTGGTATTTTTTGTTTATGGGAGATTTGTAAGACAGAGTTAAAATTTTGGATCGATCCTTAGGAAAAAAAAAGTAATTTGGAGGTCTCTTTCCAATCAATCAAGAAAATGTAGTGGTGACTGTAATGCCTATGTAAGGATCAGTTTATATGCACAAGTAAGAATATGTCTTAGTAGTTCAACAGCATGACATTTACATTCAAAGTGGGTCAGAGCATGGGTGAAGAGCACCTGTTGGAAATATGTACGCATTGTCTGTTTCCATGACAAAGTGTGAAAAATGCTCTATCCTGTAGACTGTGAGGGAAACGTAGTATTTCCTAGTATTGGAATGAGGGGGAGAAGGAACAGGCAAGATTTCATAAGTTGTGAATGTGTGTGAACAGATTTGTCAGGTGGGGGCTATGGTAGAGGTTTTTTTTAGCTTATGAGTTAAGAGTGCAGTACAAAGTTGAGAGCATATTGCTGGGATAAATTAGCAGTTGGAAGCTGAGATAGTGGATGTGTGAAGATGCCCATTTGAAGGCAAAATTGGTCTTAAATTTGAGAAGAACTGTACTGGAAAAGATCAGATCAGTGCTTCTGACATTTGATGGTTGATGCGGAAGTTAGAAAGTTCTTCATAGAACTTAAATGTGTACATCAGGTTTGAAACAGTGATGTCTGATTAACTGAGAATAAAGATCAAGTCATCTACTTATGATGAGACTTTGAGTTGTTGTTTTCCAATTACTACTCTGGCTATTTTCAGGTTCGTTCATATGTAACACAAGAAAATAAACAAGAAGATAGAAGAAAAGGGGTGGAAGCATGCAAACCTGTTGCGTCCCACTAATGATGTTAAAGGGTGCTAATAAAGTTCCATTAACTTTGATCCATTGTCACGGTCAGGCATCAGCCTTGGAGACCAGTAACTATAGCAGTAGAAATATATATATATAACCTTTTTTTGCAATAAACAGATCATACTGTATAAATATAATTTTATTACTATATATTACTTTTAATATATAGTTTTTTAAAAAAACGTTTTTTTTTGTTTGTATATGTTGCTCTGGACTGCAAGAGATTTTTAATAAAACATTTTTTGGTTATTAACTGCTCCACTATGGGAGCTGATTTTTTTGCTTTTTCTGAGGATCCATCCTATTGCCATAAGCCTGCTACAAAGGGGGATTATCCCAACCATAAGGAATATGGATAAGCCAGAGGAGGCAGACGCACCGGAAAGAATGAAAGAACTCCTGGAAATTGAATGACTACACGCACGTTACCACGTTACAAGGATTTGGTGAGTGGGGACCCGAGCGGGTGAGCACGGACGTCACCTTTTCTTCTGATCAAGCACTAAAGTCACCTTCAATTTGATGTATTTCCTGTTTAGGACCGGTTTATAGTTCTGGGACTGGATATATATTAAGTGTGCACTATCAGTGTGAGATAGAAAAAATCCCCTTCTTTCATAGAGTTTTGTGTGGAGCACATATACAAATATATGCACAGAGGATTGTAGACTTTTTATGGTTGATGCCTTTCTGCACTTTTTTTGTAAATATATGAATTTTTTTCTCGCACATTTTTTTAATTTTTTCCACTTTTTGCACTTTTAGCACCTTATGCAATTTGGAAGATTGTTTTCCTCCCCTCTCTTTTTTTGCACAAGAGTTGGACTTTAATATATATGGACTAGTGTATGATACATGGTTTCTTCCTTTTTGAGGATGTATGGAGGTATATGGTGTGTAAAAATTGAGCAACAAAACAACATTGTTTGATCTAGCATGTCACATCTATATCAACCCCCTTCCTGATATTTATAGTCACGATATGGATTAGAATTATTTCTCTTTTTTATATACTTTTTTCACTGCAGCACTGTAGACTTTATAACTTTTCACTGTGGTATAGTACATTATTTATATTACATATTTTGTGAATGGGTTTGCAGAGGCCGGATTGGATGACTGGCCTGCTGTGAAAGTAGGATTTGTATGGGCAGAGGGAGGCACTTTGAGAATATAAGTGTGGGCCCACTGGAGTTTATATTTCAACATCAAGCTCCACGATATATAATATATCAAACTGTCTTCCTTGCTTTCTGGAGAATAGAGAGGCTTTTGGGAATCCTGTCCATTACCGATTGGGCATGAGTAATAATAAATCATTCTTGGTGGCAGCGCCGTAGACACTACAGTTATACTCTTTAAAAATTCTTGTCTATCCACGATCTCCTCTTTGGGGGACTGTGGATGTGTAGGGGGCAGCAGCCAATTTGAGAACCTTAGCGCAGCCTTTTTAATATTTTCTTTTCTTATAGCAGTAGAAAGACTTCCACTGACCAACAGAATAAATACACCAGCAAGTCACGCTGGTGGAAGACTCTAATCCCAGGCACAGGGTCTAAGCACTAAAAAGTTCCACCAGAGCTCCTGATGGTGGAGATGGGTTTAAATACGTGTTAGTATCAGTTTATGCTCCTCGGGATTGCCCCACCAAGAGATGAGCAAGTTGGGGCCCAGTAGCAGATATCAAGGGAAGGGGTCAAGCTGAGGTGTACTCACTAAACAAGCCAAAGGTCATTAACGAGTGGTTGCCATTTGGGATCAAGCCTTGGAAAGTTTAAGAAGAAGCCAAAGTCAGTAATACGTGGTAGTGAAGATACGGGCAGCAGCAAGCTCAAAAGGAGCAATATATTGGCTGAAGAAGTGTACAGTAATCAGTCAAACAGGAAGTGCAGAAACATGCCTTAAATCAGGAAGTTCATGGGATGAACAAAGTGCTCAAATTTCCCCAGAAGCAAGACAAGGTACGATTGTTCTAAGAGATCATACAGGGGACTGTTCAACATCTCAGATGACACAACGAGAAGAGCCACAACCCGACATCACTGAGGTCGCAGGTTCAGATCTGGACCCTGAAACCCATGCTGAAGGAGATAAATATAAGGCAACAATCCAGGTTTGCATATGGGTTCAAGCCAACAGCCTTCAGGGTGAGTTGAATAAAAGCCACCACAGCAAGCAAATGCTGAATATCATGGTGTAGTAGCCAGTAAATAAATAGAGTTTTTGGTAGCACTAATAATAATCATCATCATAATGGTACTTCATATTATGGCATAACTACTTGTGCTGTTACACACAATTACTCTATAACTCCATGAAGGGGGAATGATACAGATATTCTATTTATTAAATACCCAGTTTTCATTAAGCAGAAATATTGCTTAATCAAAACTGGGGCGGCGAGAAGGGCCTAAGGGTGGTCAGGTTGTGCCTTCATGTCCTACATGGCTTACTCACTGTCAGTGAATGGCAAGTGTGAACTGAATAAGAAACGTAAGAGCAGAAATGAGTCTGATCTACATCAGTACTACATTATTCCAATTTGGGACATTTTATTCAAATGTAGAGTGGTGTCTGTGTTTAATACATTTATTATTATTGGTTTATTTACTCTCACCATTAGCTGGTGCACTTGATCCACATATAAAATGCTGCTTATTACCGACACCATCTAGTGAGATTGAATATTGCAGCCTAAATTCTGTAAAATTTGTAAAAAAAAGCCTAACAAACCAGCAGCCCCTTTTCTCCCATAATTGTG
Source organism: Lithobates pipiens (assembly GCF_037356315.1). Classification (NCBI taxonomy): domain Eukaryota; kingdom Metazoa; phylum Chordata; class Amphibia; order Anura; family Ranidae; genus Lithobates; species Lithobates pipiens. Next base: position 236,121,269 of record NW_027507903.1, read on the forward strand.
TTGTATTGTATGGAAGATTTAAAAAGTTCAAATTAAGTTCTGGTACTCACCTTAGCTGCACTTTGATTTTTAATGGGTGCAAAACTGTATTCATTGCCATTGTTGTTATATCTGCCTGGAGCATTAAGTTAAGTGCTTCCATTGTCTATGTCCTCTTCCACCTTTCCTCTTTCTGTATCTACATTTGCAAGAACATTTTATTCATAACTCCTGTTGCTTTCTCTTCAAGGCTAAATTCTTTACTGTAGTTGTCAGTTTTCAAATTATTTTTCTCTAGATTTTTTTAAATGTACAGTGGGGTTAATTTGATAAAGGAGTGGAGAATGTTCACAAAAGAAAGTAAATGTTCAGTTGCCTATGTTTCCACAGGGGAAAAAAGATTTTGTTTGAGCATGATTGTATGATTGAAAGTAACACAGTTTCACCTTATTCACTAAACTTGTTCATTAATCAATATGAATTTTCTCTCTCCATAAAGAATAAATACAATTAAGTTGTGTTCACCCAATCATGTGAAATGAAAAAAAAAATTTTTCAATTTCATTTTTTTTTCAATTTCTGAGCCACTAGGTGCTCGTTGGGGAAGAGCTGACAGGCACCACATTGGGAGTTCTGTGTCATAACTTTCTCCCTGTTTTTTTTGTCATCCTTGCGACAATGCAGCTGAGACTAGAACTGGAGGTGTCCCCGGGTGATGTACAGCAGTTGTTCTCAACCTCAGTCCTCAAGTACCCCCAACAGGCCATGTTTTTAGGTTTTCCTTTACTTTGCACAGCTGCTTTAAATCAATATCAATGACGTGGTATTGATAAGAGCTATTTTATCTAAGGGAAGTTCCCAAAACATGGCCTGTTGGGGGGTACTTGAGGACTAAGTTTGAGAACCACTGATGTAGAGTATGACTAGGGACTGGGAGGAGAGTGGTAGTAAAGCCACCAGGCATTGGATACTATCAGGATTATTAACAAGCATTTACAGTACAATAATTGACCCCCAGCATGTTACAATAATTTACTCCCAGCACCGCACAGCAGGTAACCTCCCACATTGATCAACAGTTAACTTTCAGCATTGCACAACAATTAAGCCCCAGCAACATAACAGCCAGTGTACCCTCTGCAGTGTGCAATATACAACATAGTGTATTGATTGAAGACTTCAGCACTGTGTAGCATATAGTGTGTGGTAATCAGGACTATATACAACATTATTTGCTCAATATCAGTGCTCCCCTTTACAATGATGGTCAGTGCTCAGTGTGCCACCTTGCACTGATTGTCTTTACTCGGCATGTTCCCTTACCAACCCCCCATGGCCAGTCAAATTCCAAGTTCAGCTTAACCTGGAAGCTGACTGGTGTCTGTACACTGCCCCAGATTTTGCACTCTCCAGTTTTAGTAAATTAATCCCAGTGTGTCCATTTACAGTGGTGGTCAGTGCTCAGTGGGCCCCTTTACTATAGTGATCATTGCTCTGTGTGATCCTCTTACAATGGTGGTCAGTGTGCTCCTCTTACCATGGTGCTCAGTGTTTTACCCTTACAATGGTGGCCAGTGCTCTTTCCTTAAAATGGTGATCAGTGTATTCCCCTTACAATTAAGATCAGTGTGCTCCCCTTACAATGGTGGTCAGTGTTTTCCCCTTACACTAGTGGTCAGGACAGGTAAGCTGGTCAAAGTTGATGGGAAGATGGATAGGGCCAAATACAGAGCAATCTTAGAAGAAAACCTGTTAGAGCCTGCAAAGACTTGAGGCTGGGGCAGAGGTTCACCTTCCTGCAGGATAACGACCCTAAACATACAGCCAGAGCTACAATGAAATGGTTTAGATCAAAGCACATTCATGTGCTAGAATGGCCCAGTCAAAGTCCTGACCTAAATCCAAATGAGAACCTGTGCCAAGACTTGAAAACTGCTGTTCACAAATGCTCTCCATCCAATCTAACAGAGCTTGAGCGATTTTGCAATGAAGAATGGACAAAAATGTCACTCTCTAGATATGCAAAACTTTGGTTGCAGAATACAGTTGAGATTTTTCTCATGTTGTCAAGATAATGTGGTATAGGGATTAAAACATCAATACTTTTTGAGCATATTGGATCCTGGATGTTAGCCGCTATCTCACTGCAAGAAAAGCTGGTAAATGTGTTAACTGGTCAAATTTGGTGATCGCCGCAGCACTTCATTTTGAACTACAGCTTCCTTTTTAAATAGTTTTGAGTTTCTCTTTGGAGCTAGACATTATAAGTCTTTAATGAAGGACAAAACATTAATTTAAATAAATTAAATTAGGATAAATACATTACATGGTCTTTATATCATGACCCGTCCTGTACCTGGACTCGAGTGACACCTGAAACTTTTGAAAAAGGCTTTATTAAAAAGGTAAAGCTCTGTAGAAGAAGTGAGGATTATGCAAAAGTGCAGAACAGCATTGCAAACACCATGTTACATGTGACACCATCAACAAGGTAAAGTGGGGTACACACTATGAGAAAATTGGAAGAAGGCACAATCGTTTGATTTTGGTATAGTATGTACACAACTTTCGACATCCAATTCAGACTTTCCAAATGAAAATTTCCAAAGGGACAAACTCCAAAATGTTTCTCGTACGTGAATAGAACTAACAATTTTTGCTAGTTTTTGTATGGTTTTCGTTCAGGAAAAATCAGATACGAAAGGCTGGGCATAATCAGAAACAATAAAGAACAAAAAAAAGCCTTTGTCGTACATTAGTTCCAGCCTCGGTTTTCGACTTATGCCCCATACACACGGTCGGACTTTCCGACGACAAAATCCGTCGGATTTTTTCTGACGGATTTTGGCCCAAACTTGTCTAGCATACACACGTTCACACAACGTTGGCGGAAAATCTGATCGTTCTGAACGCGGTGACGTAGAACACGTACGACGGGACTATAAACGGGCCAGTAGCCAATAGCTTTCGTCTGGTAATTTATTCTGAGCATGCATGGCACTTTGTCCATCAGAATTGTCTACACACGATCGGAATTTAAACGATCAGATTTTGTTGTCTGAAAAAATAATAGATCCTGCTCTCAAACTTTGTGTGTTAGAAAAAAGTCTGATGGAGCCCACACAAGATCGGATTTTCCGACAAACACGATCCGATTGCACATTTTCCTCCAGAAAGTTTGACGGGGCATTACTGTGAAACATCGAAGAAAACTGGGCGATTCCGCTGGCATTTGGGCCCTTTCCTTTTAATTAAGTGGGAGTATATACTTCCAAAATGGCCATCCATGACATTACTTGAGATTTGTAATCCACAGAGTAGAAATTAGAGTTAACAGTCCCCTTTGGCAGACTACTTTCTGCAAACAGCACTAGTGACAAAATAAAGTAGGCAAACACATCAAAGTAGACCAGATCAGTGGCTGCAACCACACTCAGGATTAGGGATGAGCCGAACACCCCCCTGTTCGGTTCGCACCAGAACCTGCGAACAGACCTAAACTTCGTGTGAACTTTAGAACCCTATTAAAGTCTATGGGACTCGAACGTTCACAATCTAAAGTGCTCATTTTAAAGGGTAATATGAAAGTTACTGTCCTAAAAAGTGTTTGGGGACCTGGGTCCTGCCCCAGGGGACATGGATCAATGCAAAAAAAAGTTTTAAAAACGGCCGTTTTTTCAGGAGCAGTGATTTTAATAATGATTAAAGTGAAACAATAAAAGTGTAATATTCCTTTAAATTTCGTAGCTGGGGGGTATCTATAGTATGCCTGTGAAGGGGCGCATGTTTCTGGTGCTTAGAACTGTCACTGCACAAAGTGTCATTTGTGCAGGAAAAAAAGTCTTTTAAAATCACTTGCGGCTAAATTGTCGGGTCTCCGTAATACAGAGAACACTCAATGAGTGTTCTCTGTATTAGCCGACAATTCATTCATTCATTGATTAAAAAAAAAAAAAAAAAAAAAAAAAGCGTGGGGGTTCCCCTAAATTCAACCAAAAGGCCCTTCAGGTCTGACATGGATATTAAGGGGAACCCCGTGTCAAATTAAAAAAAAAAATTGACGTGGGGGTCCCCCCAAATATCCATACCAGACCCTTCAGGTCTGATATGGATATTAAGGGGAACCCCGCATCAAATTTAAAAAAAAAATTGACGTGGGGGTCCCCCTAAATATCCATACCAGACCCTTTATCCGAGCACGCAACCTGGCAGGCCGCAGGAAAAGAGGGGGGGACGAGAGAGCGGCCCCCCCTCCCTCCTGAACCGTACCAGGCCACATACCCTCAACATTGGGACGCAGGTTTCCGTTACATCAGAGGGGGCGGGGTCACCCACACGTCACTGGGGAACCCCTGGCTTCCCTCTCCTGCGTCAGAGGGGCGGGGTCAGGTGACGGGTGGCCCCGCCCTCCCAATATAAGAAATGTCAGCGCTCGGCTCTCTGCAGTGTCTCCGCAGTGGAGACAGAAGAAGGAGGTATGGACAGCGCTGGACTGAGAGATCCCCCATCGCTGGATATGATCATCCATCGCTGGACCCCGGAGACCCGTCGCTGGATAGCAAGAGTGGATTAGCACCGCTGGAATTTTTTTTTTATTTTTTTTATTTTTAATAAAGGAATTTTTCAAAAGTGTGTTTGTCTTATTTAACCATTTTGACACTTTCTTTGTGAAATGGTAGGGGTACTTTTGTACCCCCTTACCATTTCAAACAGGGGGGGGCCGGGATCTGGGGGTCCCCTTGTTAAAGGGGGCTTCCAGATTCTGATAAGCCCCCCGCCCGCAGACCCTCACAACCAACGGCCAGGGTTGTGAGGATGAGGCCCTTGTCCTTATCAACATGGGGACAAGGTGCTTTGAGGGGTCACAGACCCCCAAAGCATCCTCCCAATGTTGAGGGTATGTGGCCTGGTACGGTTCAGGAGGGAGGGGGGGCCGCTCTCTCGTCCCCCCCTCTTTTCCTGCGGCCTGCCAGGTTGCGTGCTCGGATAAAGGGTCTGGTATGGATATTTAGGGGGACCCCCACGTCAATTTTTTTTTTTAATTTGATGCGGGGTTCCCCTTAATATCCATATCAGACCTGAAGGGTCTGGTATGGATATTTGGGGGGACCCCCACGTCAATTTTTTTTTAAAATTTGACACGGGGTTCCCCTTAATATCCATGTCAGACCTGAAGGGCCTTTTGATTGAATTTAGGGGAACCCCCACGCTTTTTTTTTTTTTTTAATCAATGAATGAATGAATTGTCGGCTAATACAGAGAACACTCATTGAGTGTTCTCTGTATTACGGAGACCCGACAATTTAGCCGCAAGTGATTTTAAAAGACTTTTTTTCCTGCACAAATGACACTTTGTGCAGCGACAGTTCTAAGCACCAGAAACATGCGCCCCTTCACAGGCATACTATAGATACCCCCCAGCTACGAAATTTAAAGGAATATTACACTTTTATTGTTTCACTTTAATCATTATTAAAATCACTGCTCCTGAAAAAACGGCCGTTTTTAAAACTTTTTTTTGCATTGATCCATGTCCCCTGGGGCAGGACCCAGGTCCCCAAACACTTTTTAGGACAGTAACCTGCATATTACCCTTTAAAATGAGCACTTTAGATTTCTCCCATAGACTTGTATAGGGTGTTCCGGCTTTTCGAATTTGCTGCGAACAGCCCAAATTGTTCACTGTTCGCTGAACAGGCGAACAGGCAATGTTCGAGTAGAACATGAGTTCGACTCGAACTCGAAGCTCATCCCTACTCAGGATGGAAAAAAGGTAAATTGACTACAGCTCCTGATTGGGATCAGGTGAAAGACAAGCCTCAACACTGGACCAGCAGCACAGTAGCTCAGTCCTTAACACCACATAGTCCCCAACACTGGAATGAATGAACAGCAATCATGACACAGTAGAGCTTATGATTCCATACTCGGCCTAGCTCATAACCCTATGCAGTGACACAGCCGCTGGCGGGCAGAGAAAACAGCAACACAGGCATAGAAAGTCCTTCTGCCCCATTGCTAGGCATAGTCATGCCAAATAACAGGCTTTTGCTGCTCCCCTCTCCCAGCTGTCCACCAAGCAGGGCTAGAAAGACAAGCAGTGGTGAAGGCAGGCCCAGCAGGTGTCACAAAAGTGCAACACTTTTCCATTAGTTCTTGCTTGGTAATAGAAAGGGTTGAGCAGATAGTTTCTCTCTCAATATAGGATAAGGGTCTAAATATAAAAAGGATAAAATAATGGCCGATTTACTTAAAAAGTTTGGAATCTTCACAAAATTAATAGGGTGGCTATTTACTTCATTAATCCAATTTGTGGTCATGAAAAAAGTCAATCGTAATTCATTTTTTACATGATTGTATAATTGAAGTGAATATCCAGTCTATTTGTGAAGATTCTGAAATGCTTTAGTAAATTAGCTTCATAGTTACAGTACTTTGCTATGCTTTGTTGTGTGTAACCACTGTGGGCACAGGTTGAACAACTCTTCTGGACCCCAATGCAAGACGGGGCTTATTCCCTTCCTCGAGTATATACATGCAAGTGAATGGTGTTTTTTACATTGATTTCTTGATTGATACATTTTAGTTAATTTTTCAAAGGGATGCAACGCTTGCTTTTCTTGTGCTTGTGTTACTAAGAACATCTTAATATGCGGGAATTGTAACCATTCATTTGTAACTTTCTACATGTAATGAATAGCTTGGTTGATTTTAATATTCACTTTTCTCAACAAATGACACTTCAAAGCCATATAAAAGTACTGCTCAGAAAACACAGCTGCACTGTATTTATTTCTAAATGCTTGTAGGGCTCCATATACCAGAAACTGCAAAACTGCATAGTTTTTGTCTAAATCTGTATTTCCACTGTCACTGGAACTTTTTTTTACATGTCTAGTATTTAGAAGTAAAAAACAAAACAAACAAGCCTCACTTTGTATTCCTTCGGGAGACACATTTCAAAACTCACCAGGTACCAAGACTAACAGATTTATTTTGCCTACCATGCTACCAATGACACGGCCAAATCGAAAGGAGTTTCGATCTTTGTGAGCAAAGAGACCCCTTTTGTTATTTTGGACTGGCTGACAGATTCAGATGGGTGATTCATTTTTATAAAAGGTACATTTGGAGGCTCTCCCATTAGGTTGGCAAACGTCTATTTCCCCAACACAAAGCACAAACCGTTTTGCCAATGGCTAGTACGGGAGCTCCAAGGATTCGCATCCTGCTGTCTCATACTGGGGGGGGGACTTTAACATTCCTTTTAACCCCCTAGTAGACACCTCATCCCTGAAGTCATGCGTCACCTATAAAATACTTAAGAAAATCAAGACGCTTCTACATTCCTTACAACTAATTGACTCATGGAGATTTCTCCACCCAGAAGATAGGGGTTACACCCTTCACTCCATCCCTCACAATAGGTGCTCGCGCATTGACTATATTTTTGTCTCTCACAGAGATTTGACAGCAATCTCAGAGGCAAGAAGCGTAATCCAATCAATTTACAATGATGCTCCGATTGCGTTGTCAATGGACCTGCTCAATCCCAGGCCCAAATCCAACACCTGGAGATTGAACTATTCCCTACTGACTGATCCCACACTATTACCCAAGATAGCCACCTCTCTTACTTATTACTTTCAACTTAATGAAACTCCTGACATGGATCCTCTGATGATTTGGGAAGCCCATAAATGCGGAGCGAAATGATCAAACTGGGATCACAGCGTAAGAAAAAACAGGAAAAAGAACTAAAAGGGTTAACAGAGAAGATATTCAAACTAGAATCCATGCATAAACATTCCTTAAACACACAGTCAACTGGGGACTTACTGGAGACTTATGTAGGAAAGCACTACAACAAATTCTGGCAGTTAAAACTAAACGTATACTATTCTTAAAAAAAGAAAATGTATTATGAAGCGGGAGATAAAAAGGCAGATTGTTGGCCAAAGCTTTAAAGGATCCCAACATCACTCAAACATTATGGGCATCAGGAGAACTGACGGCTCTTTGGATGTCACCACAGATGCCATAGCCACATATTTTCACAGATACTACACCAAATTGTATAACCTCCCACTGCAAAACACAGACCACCAGATTTATTTGGAGACAGGAAGCACATCATTCAAGATTTTTTACTTAGGAGCGGCCTCCCTAAATTAAAAGATATTGATATAACCCCTCTAGAGGAACAGCTCACTTCCACAGAAATCAGACAGGCTATCAAAGGCCTAAAATCGGGTAAAAGCAAAGGTCCTGATGGCCTAACATCCATTTATTATAAAACCTTTGTAAATACTCTGACAGACCAACTTGTTAAAGCATTGAACTCTCTGTCTAAGCTGAGAACAGTCAGACACAGTTTTCTATCTGCCTATATCATTGTTATACCCAAATCTAACAAATCTAACCTGCTACAGGCCAATTTCCCTATTGAATCTTGATCTCAAGATATTGATGAAAATCTTGGCCACCAGACTTAGTCCACTGCTGTCTGAATTGATCGGACCAGAGCAAGGTGACTTTATGCTGGGTAGAAGGCCTAAAAGTAATATCATTAAAGCTCTTTTACTGTTGCATGCTGCCCAAGCAAGAAGTATTGAGGGTCTTCTCCTGTCCATGGACGCAGAAAGGGCCTTTGATAGGGTCTCTTGAGACTTCATGTTAGCCACCTATGAGCACGTGGGTCTGGGTTTACGAATGATGGCTTGGATTTCAGCTATATACCAGAATTCTTCTGCTAGACTAAATCAATTGATCCCTGTCAGAAAGGGTTGCTATATCCAATGGAACCAGGCAAGGATTCCCCCTTTCCCCTTTATTGTTTATTTTGTCACTGGAGCAGTTTATTAGAATTGCTAACAGGGACAATTCAACCAGTGGATTTAAACTACTAGGTAGAGAGTTCAAAATCGCAGCCTATGCAATACCCAACTTAATCAAGGCATTTACAAGCGTTGGTTATGTCTCAAATCTTAAAATAAACTACTCTAAATCAGAAGCTATGGATATTACCTTGACCGGCGGCAAACTCCTCAGAACCAAAGGGAATTGCCCTTTTAAATAGGAAAAAACGGAGCTAAGTACCTGGGAATCTGGCTGACCCCAAAAATATCCTCAATCTTTAAAGTGGAGGGCCACTCTAAAAAAAACAAAAAATTGCATAAAAATGTTCCTAAAAAATTGTAGGAAAAAAAAAATCTGCCTCTTCCTATTTCCGCGGTGATCTTCAGTCTTCTCCTCTCCACGTCATTTTCTAGTGAATGGGGCGCGGTGTGTTCTGGGAACTGTGTGTGTCCCAGAACACAGTGCACCCCATTCACAAAGTGCTGCATGACTCGTGCATGCGCAGTAGGAAATGGGCAGTGAAGCCGCAGGGCTCCACTGCCTGTTTGCCTTAGTTGGAATGGCGGCGCCGGGACCTTGGGCAGCCGACATTGCGGGCACCCAGGACAGGTAAGTGTGCTTATTAAAAGTCAGCAGCTACAGTGTTTGTAGCTGCTGACTTTTATTTTTTTTTCCTTCCTGGCTAGCACTCCCCTTTAAACATAATTTCACTCCATTACTTCATATAATAAAAAAGGATCTCTAATCATGGCACACAAGCTACTTCTCATGGTTCAGCCGTGTAGCTATTTTTAAAATGTCCACACTACCCAGATTGCTATATCTATTACGCGCACTGCCCATCCCAATCCCCCAATTTTTTAAAAAAAAAACTATACTCCATTCTTCTGAAATTCTAATGGAAACACAAAAGGTTCAGAGTTAAATTTTCACTTTTGACTAAACCAAAAGAGCATGGGGGGGTGGGCTTGCCTGACTTTAAGAGGCATCCCACCTAACAAGGGTGATTAATTGTCATTGTCATGGTGATTACAAAGATTGGGTGGCACAGGAAGCATGTTTGAGCCCTATCACTCTGCGCTTTTTCCCATGGATCCCTTGGAATAGTTCAAAACAGCTAACACCCTTAAGGGACAATTCAGACTTTACTACCAGTGTAGGGAACTTGTTATTCCAAAACCTAAACTCTAACATGCCGCTGTTAGCAGGTGACTGTTTCCACAATGGCCAGACTAAAGATTCTTCTACCTTAAAGAATGAGTGCGGACTCCCACACATACCGCTGTGGTCCTACTTCCAAATTCGCATTTACACCAACAGTAAAGTACATAAAAAGGAATTCATTAGGCCTTGAACTGTAATTAGTCTGTGTATCTGGTGAAGATCTTGAAAGGGCTACATCGGTCTCCTTGGTTACAAAATTCTAACTCTAATCTGGAGGATGTAAGTAGAAGTGATCAGCACAACTTCCTAAATCATGAATAGTGTAAAGGATTAATCAATAATGTGCTGAAAAAAATTGAACACATATGACAATGAAATCAGTGATAAAAAGTCCAAAATATCCAAATGTGGTGCAAATTCGTAAATTCATAAATTTGAAAATTTGAAAATTTATAAATTCAAAAATTCGTAAATTAGAAAATTCGCAAATGCAAAAATGTGAAAATTCAGAAATGAAAAAAATCCAAAAATGGAATGAATTAATAATAATAATAATAACAATAATAATGATAATAATAATATTAATCCAACTTTTTTATTATTATTATGTTTTGTATTTATTATTATTAATTCATTACATTACATTCGTTTAGATACAGCATTCGTTATTTCGGATAATTTATAACTTTGGATAAATTCGTATTTGTTACATTTTATAACAGCCAAATTTAAAAGGAAATTCCAATACCTATAATTTAATAGTTAGCAATAGTTAAGTTATTATTAGTTAGATATTATTTCAGATTTTCAAATTTGCAGGTTTTCATATTTTTGGATTTTCATTCCTATTTTTGGATTTGCAAATTTTCTGGTTTCTGAATTTCCAAATTTCGGAAATTTCGGATTTTTCGGAATTCTCAAATTTTGAAAATAGCGAATTTGCGAATTTTCAAATTTATGAATTTTCAAATATTTTAATTTACAAATTTACAAATTTTCGAATATTCAAATTTACAAATTTACGAATTTTCGAATATTTGAATTTACGAATATTTGGAAAAGTTTGTTAAACGGGATTTCATAATTCAGAAATTTATGAAATAATGAGTTTGTCGAAATTCGGTAAAAAACTAATTTGGAACAAAATGAATTGCCTAGTTACTTGTGTATGAATCACAGTCTCGTTTGAGTTGTACAGATATTGTAGGTTTTTGCAGCAGTTTTTGCAGGGTCAGGCTAATAGGGTATCTGGTTTGTTTGCTTTGAGGTAATGAATGTGTTGTGATTTATGTATTAATTTATCTACAGGGTCAGTGAGAAACAGGTCGAATTATAAGCAGGCTCTATCAAGCTTAGCTTTAATAGAAGGGGAGGGAGAATTATGGAATGCATTGTGACACCAATTGATGTCATTTTCTCATTTTTGGTAAATGAGCTTACGCTCGCGTTTGAGAAATGATGCTTGCTGGAAAAGTGTACCTCGAATTTCAGGTTTATGGGCTTCCTAAAGAGTGAGAGGGGAAATATCTGCAAAAGTGTTATTAATGAAATAGTCATTGAGAGCATGTTTAATATCTAGACAATGGGTGAGTTAGAATGGAATCATTAATGCACCAAGACGAATTCTGGGATCTCATGATAGGGGAGGAGATAGTAGTACAAACTGCACTATGATCGGACCAAGTAAAGGGCATAATAACTGATGATAGGATTTCTGGGGCCATGTCAACACTAAGGAAGATATGATCAATCCTAGAAAACTATTTGTGATGATGGGAGTAATATGTAAAGCGTTTACAAGCTGGATTAAGCTCATGCCAAGAGTCTAACATGTTATACTTAGAGATAAGTTGCTGAAATGAAAGCTTAGAGGAACAAGAGGAAGGAGAAGGATGAGATTTATCCAAGAAGGGTTTGAGTCTCCACATAATATCACTGTACCTAACTTGTGTGAGTCAGTTACATGAAAAAGATAGAAAAGAAATGATAATGGATGTTTATTAGGAGCATAATATGATACAATGGTTACAGTAACATCCAAAATGTGCCCAATAAGAATGAGGTAGCGCCCTTCAGGATGTTTAATTTCAGATGAAAGTACAAATGGGGTTGTACCGTGAATAACTATAAGAACACCTTGTTGTTTGGTCGCTGCTGAGGCTGTTGTTACCTGTGGATAAGAGGAGCTGAAAAACGTAGAAGTAGATTGTTCAGTAAAATGGATCTCCTGTAGGCAAAGAATGTGGATTTTAGCACATGGACATTTAGGGTCAAAATGTTTAAGGGGGTCATATTGGTAATATAAGGGGTTGCATAACAAAAACATTAAGTTCTGATAGTAGGATCACATACAATTCAGTATAGGGGGGTAGTAAAAAGGAAATGCTGGAAGAAAAGGAAAGGAATTGGCTTTCATCAAGCAGATTTTACTAAGATTTGTAAAATAATAAAGAGAGCTAATAGCTCAACAGAACGGCGTACTGGGGGAGCAACAATCGGTCCACCATAGGCCAAAGAGACCGCCCTGTCCGCAGCCGGCTCAGCGGGGACAACGGAGCGATCCCCGCTGAGCGAGTGGATCATCACGGGGCGGATCATTACTGATCCGCCCCCTGTGAAAGAGGCCTTAAGTTTCTGAAAAGCCTCGGGAGACATTTTAAAACCAGTGCACCCTAAAAACCGCAAAAAAACACTTGAATTTCACCTGCTCTATTGAATCCAGTGCATTTAGCCAAAACAGTGAAATTAAGGTAACTGATGACACTTCATGTAAATATAGGACACAGTGATTCTGACATGTAAACTAGGCTTCAGGGTTCTTTATACAAATGTGTTGGTACTGGGGATAATTACTATATATATTTAAATGTATTTTTAGCAATAAATATAATAAATTTTCCTTGTGCCTCCATGGCAGCATACCAGTGATAACTCTGCTCCGGAGTCCTCCCCTCAGGATAGTTACTAGCTTATAAAAAGGAAACCCATACCCCCCCAGCATTTTTTTCCTCATACCTGATGGATAGTGTTGTATGTGTTCTTACCTCTGCCTGGCGCAGCTTCCGTCTGGGTTCTGGCCTCTCCCAGACGCTGTCCCCTGTCTTGGGTTGCTAACAGCACTGAAAAGAGGGGAGCCCCTTCTGAGGGTCTTTTGGGGCAGCAGCAACAGCTTCCTAACAGGGGCTTCAGTTCTGCAGACAGGCTATGCTGGTCTTTGAAGGCAGGTAGGGGCTCTTTCTGAGTCTATTTTCCTTTGCTTACCTTTTCCCCTCCCCCCTCTCCATTTAAGCTCAAACAAGCTAAAGGTGGCAGGCTCTGATAAAATTGTCCTGCCTGGGAGTGCTTCTGCAACTCTACCATTTCAACTTAGTAAGTGGTCTATTCCTTACCTTTCTCAGAGATGTATGTGGGTAGGTGTGTATATAGGTGTATATGTATATACGTGTTTAATTTATTTAATTTAATTGAGTGATTAAACCTTTGTAGTTTGTATACTTTGGTATGCGGTAAGAATTAGTCAATATGTTTGTGAATGTACATATATGTATATATGTATACCTATATAATTCTAGGGAATATGGGGTCTTTGGGGAGTATTTCCTTTTTTCGCTTGCAGTTAGTTAAAAATATGTATATATATGTATATAGTGTATTTATGTGTATGTGTGTGTGTATATATATATATATATATATATATATGTGTGTGTGTATCTAATCTGTAATAAAGAAAAATAATATATATATATATATAAAAAAAAATTCGTAGAAGTAGAAAAGGACAATTTTTTTCGGAGGCTTTTTATTCTTTCCTGTCCATTCTTTTAGCTTCTATTTCAGTCGCCTTTTCCGCCCTTACTTGCCTTCACAATTATGAGCCAGCCACCGTTTGACCAAGACCCTCGCTTTCTTAGGAAAGGGCACATACGTACTTTATAAAAAAAAAAGAAGAAGAAGAAAGGAATTAGACTCTCTGTTGTGTGCAGAGAGAAATCTGGTGGATTTGAAAGCAATCTATCTCCCGGGGCCGTTTGAATCAACAGGCGGATCTCCTATCTCGCTGTTTTCCAGACAGAAACGAATGGTCGCTCCATCTAGCGGTGTTCAGGTGGATTGCGAAGTTACAGAAACCTCCGGAAATAGACCTATTCGCCTCCCCGACAAACGCAAAGTTGCCAAGGTTCCTGTCCCGCCTACCTCACCCTGGAGCAGAGGCGATAGATGCCTTATCGTGCCCGTGGCACTACAAGACGGCATATGCATTTCCTCACAGACCATTGGTTACGAAATTTCTGCTTAGATTATCGAGGGAGCCAGTCAGGGTTGTGACAGTTCTTTCCTATTGGCCGAAGAGGCCATGGTTCTCTTGGACAATGAGCCTCAGTGTACGTCCTCCGGTCAAGATCCCAGTATTCCCGCAACTGCTTTCACAGGGAAAGTTTTTTCATCCAGCCCCACACAAGCTGAACTTAGATACCTGGATCTTGAACAGAAAAGATTCCAATCCCTAGGATGTTCGGCGGGCGTAATTTCAACCCTATTAAAGGCAAGGATGCCCTCTACTAATTACATTTACTCAAAGATATGGGATAAGTTCAAACAGTTTTCGGAAGACAGACAGTTGAACCCAGCTGTGCTGTCCACCTCAGTAATCTTAGAATTCTTACAATCAGGCTCGGACTTGGGACTCAGCCTAAGCTCCCTAAAAGTCCAAGTGGCAGCTATTTCAGCGAGTACCCAGAAAAGATGGGCAGAAGATGCACCCATCGTACAGTTCCTTAAGGCAGTCAAGAAGATTCGCCCACCGCTAAAATGTTCCTTTCCAGCCGGGGATCTACCTCTGGTTCTAGAAAGTCTCAACCGTTCATCCCATTGGATTCTGCTTCACTTTGGAACCTAACCCTGAAACCGGTTTTCTTGGTGGCTATTACTTCAGGAAGAAAAGCTTCAGAGTTGCAAGCGTTGAGGGCAGAAAAAGAGCACATAACCTTTTTCCAGACAGGGTAGAACTACGGACAGTGCATGGTTTTGTCCCAAAAGTTTCTTCCCGTGCCACACTCTCTGAAGCCTGGGCACTACCAACCTTTACAGACCCACACTGGGGCGGTACAAGAACTGGACATTTCAAAAGATTTAACACGCTACTTATAGGTCACGAGTCCCTTTAGGTCCTCGAATAGGCTATTAATAATACCATGGGGTAGGAATAAAGGGAAAGAAGCCACATCTAGGACTATCGCCTCTGGAATCTGCAAATTAATTCAAAAGGTGTATAGAGCAAGAGGGTTGGATCTGCCGGCGGTCAGAGCTCATTCCACTAGAGCTGTTTCGTCCTCATGGGCGGCAAGGACATGCGTATCTTTAGAGACTATCTGCAAGGCAGCCACATGGACGTCTCCAAATACGTTCATGCGTCACTACAGAATTGACCCAGGGGCACTAACTTTGGTGGAATTTGGTAGAAGGACTATTGAGTCAGCCCTGGCATTGCCTTAAATAAAGTTTTCCTTTGAAGCATTACCCACCCTGGTTTTAACTATTCATTGTATCACTGGTATGCTGCCATGGAGGCACCAGGAGAACAGAAAATTGTTTCATACTTACCGTAATTTTCCTTTCCTGATGCCTATCCATGGCAGCATACATACCCTCCCTGGTATTCAATATAATTGGAGAATGCTAGGGGGGGGGGGGTATGGGTTTCCTTTTTATAAGCTAGTAACTATCCTGAGGAGAGGACTCCGGGACGGAGTTATCACTGGTAGGCTGCCATGGATAGGCACCAGGAAAGGAAAATTACGGTAAGTATGAAACAATTTTCAGTTTTTTATCCTTGTTCCCTTTTGTCAGTGAGTGCCCATGTCAGTTGGAAATCTGTCTTTAGGAATCTAATCTCACAATTAAAGAGCATTTGTCTTCCAATAACACAAAAGTAAAATCAAGACCCATCTTTAACCACTACAATACAGGGCACTTTCACCCCCTTCCTTCCCAGCCCAATTTTCAGCTTTCAGCGCTCTAGCGCTTTCAGTGACAATTGCGCGGTCATGCTACACTGTACCCAAATGAAATTGTTATCATTTTGTTCGCACAAATAGAGCTTTATTTTGGTGTTATTTATTCGCGACTCCGTTTTTTTTTTTTGCAATATAAGCGCAAAAATAGCGGAAATTTGGAAAAAAAACAATATTTTCTTTTTTCTATGTGAAAAGAAATCCAATAAAATCAAATTTTGTCATAAATTTAAGCCAAAATGTATTCTGCTACATGTTTTTGGTAAAAAAAATTCCGTTAAGTGTATAATAATTGGTTTGTGTGATCACGGACATATGTACGCAAATGATCATGTACATATGTGTGCAGGTGATCACGTACATATGTGTGCAGATAATCATTGGGACATGTGATTTTAGTGGGACATATGTGGGGGACATGTTTTTATTATTAGGAACATGTGTTTTTATTATTTGGGGACATGTATGTTTTGGGGACATGTGTGTTTTGGGGACATATGTGGGGACTGTGTTTGTACTGTGTGGTGTGTTGTATGTTTACACTACACTGATGATCAGTGAGTAAAAAGCTGTAAAAAGCAGCCCATACTCACTGATCATCAGCCGGCTGCAGCGTTCTGCTCTCCTCTCCTCAGCGGTGACTTCCGTGTGAGGAGAGGAGAGCCGATTGCCTAGCAACCGGCTGTTTGTTTACATCACATGACGGCCGTGATTGGACACGGCCGTCATGTGATCAGGAGGGCCAATCACAGAGCCCTCCTGCCGATCTGAGATGTGCCGTGTCCGGGTGACACGAGCACATCGGGATCGCGCTGCTGCGCGGGCACGCGCGCGCGCGATCCCGCTACTCCTGAAGGACGTTCCTGAACGTCCTATCAGGAGTAGACGGCTCCCACCCGGCCGTATATATGCATTGGCCGGGTGGGAAGTGGTTAACCACTTCGCATCCAGGCCAATTCTGACATTTCTCTCCTACATGTAAAATTCATAATTTTTTTTTCTAGAAAATTACATAGAACCCCAAAACATTATATATGTTTTTTTAGCAAATACCCTAGAGAATACAATGGCGGTTGTAGCAACTTTTTATCTCGCACAGTATTTGCGCAGCAATTTTTCTAACACGTTTTTTTCACAAAAAAAACAGTTTCATGCTTTAAAAAAAAAAACAGTAAAGTTAGCCCATTTTTTTTCCATAATGTGAAAGAGGAAGATACACAGAGTAAATAGATACCCAACATGTCACACTTCAAAATTGCACGCGCTTGTGGAATGGCGCCAAACGTTGGTATTTAAAAATCCCCATAGGCGACGTTTTACATTTTTTTACTGGTTACATGTTTTGGGCTACAGAGGAGGTCTAGGGCTAGAATTATTGCTCTTGCTCTAACGTTCACGGCGATACCTCACATGTGTGGTTTGAACACCGTTTTCATATGTGGGCGGGACTTACGTATGCGTTCGCTTCTGCGTACGAGCTCACAGGGACAGGGACGCTTTCATTTTTTTTTTATTGTTAATTTTATTTTTATTTTTTTAGTTTGACACATTAAAATAAAAAAGATTACTTTTATTCCTATTACAAGGAATGTAAACATCCCTTGTAATAGGAATATGGCACGATCAGACCTACTTACAGTGAGATATGGGGTCAATAAGACCCCATATCTCACCTCTAGGCTGGGAAGCCTGAAATAAAAAAAAAAATAAAAAAAAAACGATCCTGGCTTCCCAGCCAAAACAGCGCCGTTAATTTGAATGCAGAGGCTAGGCATGACGTCGTAACATCGCGCCCGGCCTCCGAACAATCATAGAGACTCCGGGGATGATCTGGTCCACCGGAAATTTCTATGGCATCATCCGGGGGCTGGCGGATCCTGTGACCGTCTCACCGATGGAAGCGGTGAGTCGGTACAAGCACCGAAGGGCGGCAGGAGGGGGGGCGTCCCCTCCCGCCACCCCTAAGGACAATCGAGCAGCGGAACAGCTGTCATGATTGTTCTTATGGTGCAGGGAATCGCTGGCTGAAAATGCCAATATCTGAATGATGTCTGTGGCCTCAAGCATCATTCAGATATACCACCACAAAGCCCATGAGGTCATATGACATAGTATAGGCGCCTAGTGGTTAAAACAGATACCCTCAGTCTGAGACCTCCTCTTCAATGTTCCTTAAGCCTCATACACACGATCGGACTTTGTACAAAGTTTCCTGTGGATTTTTGTACCAAGGGCATCAATCGAGAACTTGTATTGCATACACACGGCAGGACTTTTTCAGCCAACTTTTACCAAATCATGTGGTTTTTCTGTTCTTTACCGCCACCTTTGGTCAACTTCTGTATTGTTGTCTGATCTTTTGCATTGGTTCTGAGCATGCCTGTTTGTACTTTGTACAAAAGTCCTATGGTTTTCTGTACACACAATCAAACTTTGCTCCATCGGACTTTTGTTGCCAGAAAGTTTGTGTCAGGAAAGGTTCCCTCCGCTAGTAATATCGATCATTTGGCTTGAAGTACTGAGATCCACCAGCAGGTGTCTCCTGGCAGTTTGGAGCTATCAGAAGAGCTTTTTCCTGCTGGAATTATGTAATCTTTGGTCCGCAGTACTGGCGTCCACCAGCGGAGGGATTCTGGCAGTGTGGAGCAGGTATTACCTTCTGCAGTCAGGCGTCACATGACTGGTAGCAACCATTGTATAAATACCCGGCAAGTGCACACACACATTGCCCTGGTATTGTCCTTGTGCCCTGACCTGCAGCCTGGATACCTGATACCTGATACCTGATACCTGATACCTGATTCCTGCCTCCTGTACCTGTTGCAACCTGATCCCTTTCTTCTTGTCCCCCCATCTGCTGACCTCCTATTTATGACCCTGGCCTGGCTTGACTACGATTCTGGTACTCCCTTTTGCTACATATGCTGGTTTGTTTGTTTATCTTCACTGTTTGGTTGTTTGGTTTGTTCACTCAATTTGTATTGGTGGTGTGTTCACATTTATTTGCATTTACTCTAATAAACTTACTTTCACCTATTTATGTCTGGTTCACTCTGTCGCAGTCACATAGTTCTGGTCACTTCTAGTTTATGACAGTTTGTCCATTCGCACAGCCAACACAATTCCGATGAAAACCGAAAAAGTTTGTCCGATGGAGCGTACACACGGTCCGATGTTGCTCCAAAACAGCTAATTTGCATGTTTGTTGTCAAAAAGTCTGATTTTGTGTGTACGAGCCTTTATACTTTGCTTGATTCTCAAAGGATGATTCCACAGGTTCCATACATTGCCTGCATTATCCCTGCTTAGGTCCATCCCCACTTTCTCCTATACACTCTTTCTCATCTCACTGATTTTGTAACATGATTTATCTCTCAGTGCAATTCATATAGCACATCTCCCAAATGTCTCTCAATTTGAGAGAGAGACTGTCCCTGTTTTGGAACCATCCCCTTTTTTTCTCAGTCTTCCCTTGGGAATCTGGTTTAAAACGTTTGTTACCTTAACACCCCTTTCACACCAGGGCGTTTTGCAGGCGCTATAGCGTTAGAAATAGCGCCTGCAAAATGCCCTAAAGAAGCTGCACCATTATGTGTAGTGTGAAAGCCTGAAGGAGCAGTGTGTTTACCGATCCTCCACCGCTGCTCCCCATTGAAATCAATGGGGCAGCGCTGTAATACCGCTGGCAAAACGGCGCTATTGCGGCGTATTGCCGGCGGTTTTAACCCTTTCTCGGTCGCTAGCGGGGGTAAAAGCGCCCCGCTAGCATCCGAAATGCGCCACAAATCTGCCGCAAATCCAGCGGTGAAACGCCGCTAAAAATGGCGGTGTTTTACCGCCCACGCTATCGGCGGTGTGGTGTGAAAGGGGTCTAACACTTCATATTACTATGTGCCTGCTGTACCATATACTTGTATGAGAAGGTATCCTATTCTCTTTGTATTGCTTCCCTTGTGTGAAATCCCTGGTGTTCCTGCCAGTCCCTCTGCTTTCCTATTAAAAACTGACCACACTAAGCAGGATAGCACACTGAGTTCAGTTCTCTTGTTATGCTGACCTATAGCCTGGTTATAGCCTGCCCTCCTCCATTAATCAGACTTGTCCTGACATGCTCCCGCTGTACAGCCATTCACTGGGAAGCCCAATGTGTTGCTCCTTCTCCCCCTCCCCCCCCCCAGCTCTTATGCAGCTGAGAACAGAGGAAATGTGATTACTTATAAAATGGGGGAAAAAAATGTTTTATAATGTGTTGTTTTTTTTTAATCTATACAAAAATGTTTTGCATTTAATTTCTGAATGAGTTGTTTTACAAGGTGATCATTTACAATCACTTTAAGGAGTAAAAAGTATACATTTTTTTGTTCTCAGTAAGCAATGTGATTACATACAAAAATAAGGAAGGGGAAAGGTTTGGGACTTTAAATTGGATATACATATGATAATATGTTCCTCCAAAGTTGGGACTTTGTATGAGGCAAGTGGCAGCTAAACAAGACAAAATATATATAGTGACTAAATTACTTTATTCACATAAAAGAGGGTATCAAATCACACTCAGTATGCAGTACATTAAAAAACACTACATGATGTAAATGTTGAAAGAAGCACAGTTCATAGACATATTAAAATGACATATAAAACATATTCAGGTAGTGCATGTATATACAACCTTAAAACCAAAATGGCAGCACATTCCAGTTAACAATGTATGGAGTGTTTACTCGAGTATGCATACTGAGTACAATTCTATACCCTCTTTTCTGTGAATAAAGTCATTTAGTCACTATATATATTTTGTCTTGTTTAGCTGCCACTTGCCTCATACAAAGTCCCAACTGCCTTTCTATTATTCATTTTAATGGGATAACATAGTTACATAGTTAATCTGGTTGAAAAAAGACCCATAGTTGATCCAGAAGAAGGCAAAAAAAAAACACAATAAAAAATGATCCAATTTGCTCAAGAGGGGGAAAGAAAATCCTTCCTGATCCCCCTAACATTTACTCGGATATTCTCTGGATCAATTTTACCTATAAATATTAGTATACAGATATATTTTGTGCATTTAGGAAATAATCCAGGTCTTTTGAAAAATAATCTACTGAGCTAGCAAGAACCAGCTCTTGAGGGAGCCTATTCCCCATTTTCACAGCTCTTACTGTGAAGAAGAATTTCTGTATTTGGAGATCAAATCTCAGATGTAAAGAGTGCCCCTTTGTCCTCTGTGATGACCTTAAGGTGAATGGCCCTACACTGAGTTCACTATATGGAGAATTATGTATTTATACGTGTTGATCATATCCCTCCTTAATCTCCTCTTCTCAAGAGAGAATACATTCAGTTCAGTTGATCTTTCCTCATAGCTGAGCTCCTCCATGCCTCCTATCAGTTCTCTGCACTTTCTCCAGTTTCCAGATATTCTTTTGTGACTTGGTGCCAAAAACTGAATTGCGTATTCCAGATGAAGTCTTACTAATGATTTGTACAGGGGCAAAATGATATCTCTCTCTCTGCAGTCCATACGTCTTTTAATACAGGAAAGTATTTTGCTCACTTTGGAAACTGCTGTTTGGCATTGCATGCTATTATTAAGCTTATGATCTACCAGGACACCCAGATCCTTCTCCACCACTGATTCCCCCTGTTGTACTCCCCCCTAATGCTTCCCTCATAATGCTTCAGTCTCATCACACTCTCCATCAACTAGGCCTTCTTTCACACTCGCTTTGCGATCACTTCTAACTAATTGACAGACACCACCATCTTTCCATTTTACCATGTCTCGCTGAAAGCGAGCATAGCCAGGAATATTACTAGACCAGTTATGTGACAAATAAAGCCAAGATTCATCAATACCAATTAAATCATAGTTATATTTGTGCGCCAAACCTTCCAACTCACCTATTTTGCTTGGCAGACTTTAGGTATTGGTGTAAAAAACACTTTAATATGTTGTCTTATTTTGCACATGTATTTTGCATTTTTTTATTTTATTTTAGTACAAATAGTACCATTTCCAATGGTTATAACATGGGAACCTTCTTATTACCTGCTATAGACCTCCCCCTATCTTTCCCCATTCCACCCACCAATAGGAACTGACCACTTTCTGACCTGTCTGCCCCCCAGCATAGCAGACCCCTTTCCATTTAGTTGTAAACCATCTTTAGCATATAGGCTGCACCCCAATGAAAAGTCAGCCCAGTGCTCTAGAAACTCAAATTCGTCCCTCTTATACTAGGTCTTTAGCCATGCATTCAGTTCTCTAACCCCCTCCCCCCATCTTTCCCGTGTTGCATGGCACAGACAATATTTCAAATATCACCTTGGAGGTCCTTCCCACCAACTTGCAGCCTAGTTCTTTAAACTGATTCTTCAGGAAGCATCCACCTTCCATGTATTATGTGATTGGTTCCAACATGATCTAAGACAGCTGGGTCATGTCCAGCACCTCCCAATAATTTATCAACCTGGTCCAAAGCATGCCGAACCCTGGCACCAGGGAGACAGAAAATCATTTGGTTGACACAGTCCTGGCGACAAACTATTCTATCAGTCCTGATTAAAGACTATTCCCTATTACCACCAACTGTCTAGGCCTGCTCACATCTATTGCAGCAGTGTCCAGCCTGGTGGTGATGCCCACCTCTTCTTCACTTTTTACAGAAAAGTATATTCATATGAAAGTTGGAACAGAAGGAGAGAGAGGTCATTCTTTGCTCCCAGCACATCATACCTAAACCATTAAATCATATAAAAATATATAAAAAGCTCCAATCTTAAAAAAACAAGAGTCCACTAATTATATATAGCAGCGCTCAAACATGCAGAATCTTGTTCAGATGCCATTCATTTTTATGCTCATGAAATAGTGGTGATACAGTCCAGTTTGTAAAAAGGAGAGAGATAAAACCCAGCTTCCACCTCACGTTCCACCTTTCGTGCTCCAAAATAAGAGCCCCCCCCCCCTTGGGGGTGCACTCACCAAAAATTCTAGTGAATATGAGCCTTCATGATATCAAATCAAAATACTCCTTGGCCGCTAGATGTCTCAAAGATGGGAGGTCCGATATTTTTCATAGAAGAAACAAGATTATACCAACATAGTGTGATATTGTTTAAACTTCTTTATTAGAACCCCCCATATAAATAAATATGCGTACCAAATAAAATAAAAACACGCATTAAGAGTGTGTACTGTGCCTTATTCCTTGTAATGAACAACCTCAGGTCACCGCGGACGTCTGCTCTGTAAACTGGTTTACTTCCTGGTACCCTGGTTATTCAAAACTTGGTGCATGGAACGCACACGTCACTTTTGGTGTGTGTTACGCCCTGACGCGTTTCGTCACTTCGACTTCTTCCAAGGGCGTCCTCGGAAGTACCAGGAAGTAAACCAGTGGAAGGTGAGGTGGAAGCTGGGTTTTATCTCTCTCCTTTTCACAAACTGGACTGTATCACCACTATTTCATGAGCACAAAAATGAATGGCATCTGAACAAGATTCTGCATGTTTGCGCGCTGCTATATAAAATTAGTGGACTCTTGTTTTTTAATATTGGAGCTTTTTATATATTTTTATATGATTTCATGTTTTAAACAAGCAGCAGCTATTATTATTTTCTAATTTTTAATTTGGATTATAATCGTTGGTCTAGTGTTTAAGTAGTGTTTACTCACTTAAGTCATATCTCATCCTGAAGCGCTGAGCAGTGTGCAATTGTAGTTGGGGACATAGAATTTTCAGCACGCAGACTTTGAATACCTAAACCATTGTTTAAGCTCACAGGTTTATATAAATAATCATTCACAGTATAAATTAAAGGAGGAAAAAAGGCTATTCTGCTGAAATATTTATTTTGTTGCACAAATACCTTTGTTTTCTTTCCCTTAATGCTTTATCATTATAATTTCTAAATTGTGGTTTCTGTGTAATTAGTTTCTGAATTTTAAAGGCCCATACACCAAAATTAACCATGCTTCTGCTGTCATGTTTTCTCATTTGCTTTTGATTGTTTGATTTGATTGTACACCGTCTCAAAAGGCTAAAACAAGTTTGTTTTTAGCATGCTTTATAAAAAAAAAAGGGTTTAGTTATCTTTTTAAATTACCTAAATGTTACAGTACAATTAATTTGATTCTTAATATAGTGACATTATGCAGTAAATTGACAGGGTCAAATTTACCAGAAGTGGGTGTTAACCCTAAATTTTCCTTTCAGTATGTTTAGCATTATGCTTTATTTAAACAGTTTTCTTAAGCAAGTTGTTTGTGTGAATCTGTTGCACAGTTTCTTACCTGGAAGTCCTGTCAATAACAGTATCCTGTTACAGGTTGATGATGCCAAGCCACTGCTACGCATTTAGAACTTGGCTGAGAAGGCAAGTGAATACAGGTTACTATGTGAACAGTCCCTACTACTCTAGTAAATCAACCCCAATGTATTGATTCCTTTTGGAGGTCCGATAGCCAGTTTGAAGACCAAATGAAGGAGCATGCATCATCATGTAGGACAGCAACACTGCTGCTAATTTAGAGGCAGCTGCTTAGCATTGTTAACCTGCAATAGGAATTGTTGTTACTGGTAGGACCTCCAGGTAAGAACATTTTCAAAAGATTCACAAAAAAGTTATTTACTTAAAAATAAATTGTGCACAGTAAGGTATGATGCAAAACAATTTTGAAACATAGATAGGGGTTTACATACACTTAAAAAAAACGGTATTGTGTTACATAGGTACATGCTAGTTTTTTTTTTTTTTTTCAAAGAAACTTTGTTGAGTTTTACATTTTGCATAACAGATGGCATAACAGTGTAACATGTCATCTGAAGTATTTCTCATGTAGAACATACAGAATAATAAATGAGACAGAGTACAAGTCAAAGTAACATGCCTGGTTGTGTTCATCATATAAACCAGGTCAAGGGCTCTGGGGCATCATTGTGGCACTGGGTGAGTCGTAGGCTGGGAGGACTTTAGTGATATAATTGTCCCACTTTTGGAGGAAGCGCGAGGGTAGGTCCTGATGAGACAAGGTTGCATCCAATTTTTCTTTGTGGAACAAGGCTGAGAGATCTGCTTCCACATCCGATATGTTGGGGCAGTAGCTGATGTCCATTGTTTGAGAATGGCTTCATGCCAGTTTCATGTTTATCATGCAGTCTCTGGAATTTATGTGCCTGCCTGCACAGGTTTAGGCTAATGTGAGCTAATCTGATTGTTGCTTGAACGTGATAGTTTTCCCGGCAATCTATTTTCTTGCAATTATTCTAAATAAGCTCCATTTGCTGTGCATGCTTCCTCTTCAGTTTTAGACATGTCGGTAAAGCCAAGTTGAGAAACAATGCCACCAGCAGGGATAATCCGAGAATAATGGAACACAATGATGCTTGGCTGATTCTAAGTATCTGGCTTTGGTTGGTGCCATATTTAATAAATATTTTCAGAGAAAATAATAAACATGCCAAGACTTGTTCTTTTATTGACATGCTAAACAAAAAAAGAACTTGTTTAATTTTGTGTCTGTTAAACAAACTATTAGCGCATTTGATATGCAAATGAAAGACCTACATAAATAATTTAAAACGCTACATAGTAATTACAACTAGTACTTTTTTAATCCCTATGCATATACTGCAGGAAAATAAGAACATAGCAGCAGCACCAGAAAATACTGAGGGTTTGGATGGATTAAAGGAGTTTTATGGTCATTGCATACACTTTCATTTTATAATATCGGCATTGTAATAGCAATACAAACAATATTTATTTTGACAATCTGGGTAAAGTTTGCTTTAAAAATCCCTTTTCATATTGTGAGTGCTGCCTGTTTGCTGGCCATCTCTTTCCACAACTTCCTAAATTTCTTGCATGCTTTGCAGCTTCTCCTTTACTCAATCCTTTATTATTTAATTAATTAAATAAAAATTCTATGGACAATACACAGCATAGTATCATTCTGACTGCAAGTGGGAATAATGTGTGCTGTTTCTTGTTCTAACTCCGCCTCCTGAAACTCCTTCTCTCATCACCTCTGTAGTTCAAAAGACAGGCTCCATGAAATGTGCAACACAGCAGTGCCTACTTTCAGGGCATGGTGAGTATGAATCACAGAATTCAAGGAGGTAAATGTGTGGGATATTTAACAAACTAAGCTTACAGATCTCAAGATAGTTCAGAATAATATGAGTCGGCTAGAAATAATTGGAATTCAATGTGGAAATTCATATACAGTGGATATAAAACGTCTACACACCCCTGTTAAAATTCAAACTCAGTTGAACAACAAACTGAAATCTTTTAGATGGAGGGAAGTAAAAATAAATAAACTAAAATAATATGGTTGCATAAATGTGCACACCCTTAAGCTAACACCTTTTGATTTTATTACAGCACTCAGTCTTTTTGGGTATGAGTCTATCAGCATGGCACATCTTGACTTGACAATATTTAGCCACTCTTCTTTGCAAAAACACACCAAATCTGTCAGATTGTGAGGGCATCTCCTGTGCACAGCCCTCTTCAGATCACCCCACAGATTTTCAATCAGATTCAGGTCTAGGCTCTAGCTGCGCTATTCCAAAACTTTAATCTTCTTCTGGTTCCTTTGATGCTTTGGATGTATGCTTTGGGTCATTGTCATGCTGAATTATGAAGTTCCTCTTCATGTTCAGCATTCTAGCAGAAGCCTGAAAGTTTTGTGCCAATATTGACTGGTATTTGGAACCAGGGCTGTCAGGGCATTTTGTGGGGCCCAAAGCAGCTGCCCCTAGAGCCCACCATAGGTATAATATCAGGTCGCTCCTAGCTACAGGAGCCCGTGCGGTCTCCTTGTCATCAGTGTAGCTGAGCGATCTCCCCTCCCACTGCTGCATGAGCCACTATGGGTCTCTGATTGGCTGTGCTGTGATAAGGGAGAGTTGAAGCTGCGGGTTGCCTGTGTACTCGCAACCCATCCCTCCCCCTCCTGCCAGCAGTCAGCTTTGTCTAATCACTGCTCATTCTTCCCCCTTCCTCCAGCTAAGCACAACAAGCAGCCAATCAGGCGTAATATTGGGTCGCACCTAGCTGCGGGTTGTCTGTGCACTTGCAACCCGCCCCCCACTCCTGTGAGCAGCCGGCTCTGTGTAATCACTGCTTGTTCTTTCCCCTCCCTCTGGCTAAGCAGAACAAGCAGTCAATCAGAAGAGATTTGAGGGGCATGATGGGACATGTACCATGTGGGAGAGACTGCCAGAGAGAGAGGACCATGTTGCAGAGCCACTGCCAGAATACGGACTTTGCTGCAGTATCTGCTAGAGTCACCACGGGCAACCCCGGAAACCTGATTGAAGGGACCATTGCTGTTATTTTGCTGGATCTAGTAAGCACTTGCAACCAGGCCCTGGCTTTCCACCACTGTGGGGGGTAAAAATTGCAGGAAAGGGGCCCGCTACAGAACATGCCAGGGACAGATCACCCCCAACTCCTCCCCCAGCAGTGACCAGGTAGCTCCCAATGGAGTACTGATCTGAGACAGAGCCTACTGCGAGGCTCGCAGTGATTGGGCAGAATTCAGGTAGGGATTGTGGCTGGCCTTGGAGGTGATTGCAGCTTTTGAGGCAAGCAGGCGTGCTGTTGTGAGAGGCTTTGGTCAGCCATAGAAAGAACAATTTTCTTCCCTGCAGCCTATGGTTGATGGGGAATCTCTCCTGCAAAACCATTGTCTCCTTCCAGCGGGGAGGGGGTATAACTGCCTCCACCAGGAGAACACAGTGACAGCAG
Organism: Lithobates pipiens; assembly: GCF_037356315.1. Taxonomy (NCBI): domain Eukaryota; kingdom Metazoa; phylum Chordata; class Amphibia; order Anura; family Ranidae; genus Lithobates; species Lithobates pipiens. The sequence goes on from NW_027507903.1 coordinate 236,149,046, forward strand.
CTAGCAATAATCGCATGTAAAATCATGCAGGCTGTTTGTACCCAAGTTGATTAATCGATCAACTTGGGTACATTCAGCCTGCCCATACATGGTTTGAATCTTGGCTGGTTCCTGAAGAACTGGCTGAGATTCTAACTATCTATGCAGAGCAGACTGGACAGAGGTATGTGCCGTGGTGGCTACTGAGTGGAGATAGTAGATCCCAGGGGAAGCACATCCTTTTAATGCTAGAAGATCCTTGATGGAAATATCATACATTTCCTCTAGGGTTCTGCTAGCAAAGAAATGGTTAATCATACACTTCCAACATAGATCTGAAAGGGTTAATCATACACTTCCAACTGGGATCTCATCTGCCAGCAATGAAAGGGTTAATTTTGTTCAGGTACCCCTTACCTCCCCAGTCTATGGTGTGCAGGCAGTGAGATGACATGCTGTAACTTTCAGCAATCAATCCGTGAGCCATAATGATGTGCTTTAACCTCTAGCAACCAATTAGTGGGTCGTAATGATGTACAGTAACCTCTAGCAACCAATCAGTGAGCAATAATGTTGTGCAGTATCCTCTAACAACCAATCAGTTAGCAGTAATGATGTGCAGTAATGTCTAGCAACCAATCAGTGAGTGGTAATGATGTGCAGTAACCTCTATGTACCAATGAGTGGTAAGGATGTGCAGTAACTCTCTCCCCCCTCTGCGGTTTTCTTTTTCTTCATGTCCTCCCGCCCCTCTTACACTATGCAGAGACCGGGAAAGAGGGATGAATGGTACGTTTTTTATAGGTTATTTATAGGATCTTCATAGGTGCCCCAGTAAAATAAGTCAAAAAAAGAGAAAAAAAAAAAGAAAAATCCACCAAGTCGCAGAATTTTCAATTCTTAAAGCAAAAGAGAAGAGAAGTATTCCATCTAAACTAGGGAGCCTGAGAGAGTTAAATGACTGGAGACATAAGAGAGGTCTTGATGGAGCAATGATTCTTTTTGAAAACTATGAATCTATGAGATCTACGGAATTCAATTGTTTGCATGAACTGTACCAATGAGAGGACATATTTAAATGTCAATGACTGCCTAATAACCCTAGGAGCGGCTCAATTGATTAAACGCTGGAATTACTGGAATTACTAAACTGATATCTGAAACTAGTACTGAGTTTTAAGTTCACTTAAGGACTATGTATTGATACAGCTTAGTACTGATTTAAAAGGTTATGAACTATGTTACGAACTAAGCTATGAATTAAGTGATTGATTCTGCGATTTAACTATGCGATAAGCTCGGAGCGATATCTACTGGAGATATTGTGACATGTGTATTGAGACATTTCTGTGGTGGATAGCAGCTGATTAGATCATTGGGTCAAGCTGAAATAGAGCTGTAAAAGTATAAGGGCATTCCTTTTCTCTCTCCCCCTCTGCGTTTTTTTTTTTTTCTGCGTGTCCTCCCACCCCTCTTACGCTATACAGAGACCGGGAAAGAGGGACGAATGGTACATTTTTTATAGGTCCTTTACAGGATCTTCACAGGTGCCCCAGTAAAATAAGTAAAAAAAAAAAGTCGCAGAATTTTCAATTCTTAAAGCAAAAGAGAAGAGAAGTATCCCATCTAAACTAGGGAGCCTGAGAGGGGAAATGGCAGGATACTCTCCTCTCCCCCTAAACCTCCTTTTAAATCAATAAAAGCAAAGATTGGAACCGAGAGGTACCCCCCCCCCCCCCCTACATAGGACAAGTAATTTGTCAAGCAAGATAAACGAACAAGATACATGATGAGGGGAAGATCACATAAAACAACAGAACCTAAAACCCAGAGGGAGAGCTTAAATACTAGTGTAACTGCTAGTTCAATACAAAAATATCTGACAACTAAAGAGGGGAACCAAAAAAGCCCAGATGTGGAAAAAAAACATCCCTGCCAACCAAAAACGTTTATCTTGCTTGACAAATTACTTGTCCTATGTAGGGGGGGGGGGCAAGGAGATAAAACAATAGAAGATACAGAAACAGAGAGAGAGATAGAAACTAACGAGGGGGAAGGGGAAGAACAGCGAAGTATAGCTCAAATGCCCACAAAGATCAAGATGATGGCAATGTTTGAAAGGATGGAAAGTTTAATTAAAAGTGAGATTACAAATGTCCGGATGGATTTGGGCCATCTGCTGCGGAGAGTAGAAGAGGCTGAGGAGAGAACTGAGAAACAAACACAAGAGATCGCAGAATTAAAATCGCAAGTGAAAGCATTGCAAATAAACCAGAGGAATACCTTCTATAAAATGGAAGCACAAGAAAATCAAAATAGACGCCAAAATCTAAGGATAAGAGCCCTTCCAGAGCAAAATGGAGAGAAACTGGAAGAAAAAAATAAGGAAAATATTTAATCCCCTATTAGGACGAGATAAGGGGTGAGGTACATATTCCAGGATGGGGATATATTCTGGATATAGGTACAAGGACCAAAGAGGGGTCTGGGAGGGTTGGGAGGGTTGGAAGGAGGTTGGGAGGGGGGGCGGGAGGGGCGGGGGGGAGAAAGAAGACCCAACAGCAGAGAACCTCTAAGTGAGAAAAGTGAGAAAATTAGCCTGACTAAAATCTATGTCCATAGTTAATTGTTTGTCATATAACGTTAGGGGGCTAAATGAATCAGCAAAGCGGTTTAAAATTTTGAAAGAAATAGAACAATATGAAGCGGGTATAGTGTTCTTACAGGAAACCCATCTATCTTATGAAAGCAAGATTAAAATATATTCTCCTAGGCTCCCGGTGTGGTTTTATGGAGATTCTTATTCAAGGAACTCAAAAGGGGTAGCTATCAGTATAGGAAGGGAGGTATACTATAAAATAGAAGAAAGATTAGTGGACCCGGAGGGTAGATTCCTCTTTCTGAAGGGGAAACTATGGGGAGTAGACTATACCCTCCCTAACATATACTGTCCAAATAGAAGTCCAACGGTTTTTCTGAAAGGAATATTGGAGAAATTATGGGATTTTAAGAGAGGAAGAGTAATCATAGCTGGAGATATGAACTTTTGTATGAATCCGCAAATGGATAGTTCGTCCCGTGTACAGGGGATTAGGAAGGAGCAGAGGAGAATAATAAAGCATAGGCTGTATCAGTATCAGCTTATGGATGTGTGGAGAACTATGCATCCAAGGATACGAGACTACTCGTTCTACTCCCCTGTACACGGGACGTATACTAGGATCGACTACTGGTTAGTGGAACACAGGGTTTTGGACGAGGTGATATCCACAGATATAGGAATTAGAACATTGTCTGATCATTCTCCAATATGCCTGAAGATCAAAATCCCAGGATTTCAGAAACCTCCCTTCTCTTGGAAATTGAATAGGGAACTGTTGGATGAGAAGGGAGAGGAAATAATTAGAAAGGAATTGGAGTTTTTTTTCGCCACTAATTTAAATGGAGAGAATATGGAAAATATTGTTTGGGAGACAAAGCTTATATAAGAGGGATATATATTTCATTAGGTACAAATAGGAAGAGAGAAGGTATTAAAAAGAGTAGGGAGTTGAGGGAGGAAATCCATGGATTAGAACAAGACCATAAAAAGGCAAATGGCAGGGAAAGTGGACAGGTAGTGGACCTATTACATAAACTGGCTATTAAAAGAGAGGAACGTGGGGAATTAATGGAACAGGAAATGAGGACGATATATAATAGGATTACTAAAGAGAGATATTATAGCGGCATTAAAAATAGTAAGATCTTAGTAAAGTTATTGAGGAAAAAAAGATCAAAGAATTATATAGAGAAAATATGAAATAAAGAGGGAGAGCCGGCCTATAAAACTAAGGAAATAGCAGAAGTTTTTAGAGAATATTATGGACAGTTATATTCCGTGAGAAATAAAGAGACAGAAAAACAAGAGATGAAGAGAAGGGGAAAAATTAAAGATTATATACTTCAAGCAAATATCCCTAAAATACCGGGGGGAATTGGTGCAGGAATTGGAGAATCCAATCTCAGTCCAAGAAATAATACAGGCAATAAAAGAGACCAAAGGAGGAAAGAGTCCAGGGCCTGATGGCTATATAATAGAATATCTAAAAAAGTTTGGAGACATATTAGCTCCAATTCTATGTGCATATTATAATGGACTAGGTACAAAATATGGACTGAGCGAGGAGGCCTCCACTGCGACAATCTCCACGATATTGAAAGAGGGAAAAGAGAATACAATATGCTCAAATTATAGACCGATCTCATTACTCAATACGGACGTTAAATTGTTCGCAAAAATATTGGCCGCTAGAATAAAGAAGTTGATGCCTAGTTTAGTCCATACAGATCAGGTGGGATTTATTGAGGGGCGAGAAGGAAAAGATAATGGAGTAAGGTCAATATTGTTGCTTCAGAGGATGAAGGAGAGTAGAATCCCCAGTCTACCCCTATCAATAGACGCTGAGAAAGCTTTTGATCGAGTAGACTGGGGATTCATGATGGGTACCCTGAGGGGAATGGGGTTTGGACCTAAAATTTTGAAGTGGATAAAGGCACTATATAACAGCCCCAAGGCAGTGGTAAGAGTTAATGGGGTACTATCAACAGCCTTCAGAATGAACAATGGGACTAGACAGGGGTGCCCGCTGTCTCCCCTATTGTTCGTTCTGGCATTGGAGCCACTCCTGGAGATGGTAAGGAGAAACCCAGATATAAAGGGGGTTGAGATAGAGGGGGAAATACATAAGACAGCCGCATTCGCGGATGATATTCTGTTTTATGTATCTAGCCCACGATTTTCCATGCCAAACTTGTTAAAGGCCTTACAGGAGTACGGGGAATTATCTAACTTTAAAATTAACCCAAACAAGTCAGAAATCTTAAACGTAAATATAAATTTGAAAGAAGAATTAGATATTAAGAGAGAATTCCCATTTCTATGGCAGAAAGAAATTCAATATTTAGGGATTAAACTGACCGCATCAATAGAAAAAATATATCAAATAAACTATATCCCCCTTTTAGAAGAATTGAGAGAAGAAATAAGGAGAATGAGAACAAAGCCCCTGTCATGGTTGGGAAGAATTAATGCCTTAAAAATGATTATTCAACCTAAAATTCTATATACATTTCAGCTATTACCAATATATATCCCCCCTTATATTTTGTCCCAAGATTAAAGAATTTTGGAGAGGATAGAAGTAATAGCTAAAATAGCTAAAATACAGTTACCAGAAAACCCATGGTTATGCCTATTCCATGCAGTAGACACCCCAATTAAGGAGTATAGGAATTTCCTTACAAGCTCATTAATAAATGCGGCAAAGAGTCTGATTCCGAGAAAATGGAAAGAAATAGAAGCACCCAAAGTAAAGGAATGGTTAGGAAAAGCAGAGGAAATATATAGTATTGAAAGGCTGGGAATGGAGGAAGAGAGGGAAAGAAAGAGATTCCATGTGAAATGGAAATACTGGAAAATCTTTAGACAATCTAGGATCTTTAGCGAGGTAATGGGTCTGTAGGGGCGGGGAGGGGGGGGGGGGATATTTTAGAAGAATTTGAGAAGTAAAGAAAGAAAACTAGGATAATGTGAAAAATTGAAGGGCATGAATGTATTTTGGTCCTATGGTTTTCTTTTAATACTTGGTTATGTTTTGTATTCAACATAAGTGAAAAATTTAAATAAAGAATAATAAAAAAAAAAGGATGTGCAGTAACCTCTATCAACCAATTAGTGATCAGTAAGGATGTACAGTAACATTTAGCAGCCACTCAGCAAGCAGAAATTATGTGCAGTAACCTCTATGAACCAATGAGTGGTAAGGATGAGCAGTAACCTCTATCAACCAATTAGTGATCAGTAAGGATGTACTGTAACATTTAGCAGCCACTCAGCAAGCAGAAATTATGTACTGTAACCTCTAGCAACTAATCAGTGAGTGGTAATGTGTGCTGTAACCTCTAGCAACCAGTCAGTGAGCCGTAATGAGTTCTGTAAAAAAAAGTTCTGTAAAATACTTTATCTTTGTTTCATTTTAACAGGGGTGGGTAGACTTTTCATATCCACCATATAAATTTAAATGCTTACCATATATGCAATTTACACAATATTTTTTATTTTAAATGTAAAGGACATTTTAGGGCTTAATGTTTTTTAAAAATGCTCTAGCTTTTTATAAATTGCCTTCTATGTAAAGAAGCTTAAAACTAGGTAAACTTGGAGAGAAAATCAATTCCTCTGACTTATCTCATGATTTTTAGGAAGAGTTAATTAATGAAAGTAACCAGTATAGTTTATTTATACAATACCAACCTTATAACATATGGGGACTGGTTTACTAAAGGAACTGAGAGTGGAGATCACTTCAATTATCCAGGTATGTTCAAATTAAATAAATAAACAGAAACTTACCTTTCACATTATTGGAAAATCAAAGTACTGTGCATGTTTCTTTAATTCTTTCTTTTTTTTTTGCGTAAACCTTAAAAACCCCTTTAGCGGATGTTATACTATTTCTTATGTACAGGGTGTATGAAACTATCCCCTTTTCTCATTAGTTTGCACTGCACACAACTGAGGCATAGATACAATCCATTTCTCCTGCTTCCGAACATATATTAAGAAAAATACATTTTTGAGAGGTAAGAGACATGGATTGTATCCATGCCTCAGTTGTGTGCAGTGCAAGCTTATGAGAAAAGGGGATAGTTTTATACACCCTGTAGATTGCAAAGACCATGTGCTGCAGCCCAAGATCATACAGCTGTTTAACAGGACAGGTTCCACAGAGAACAGGCCTTGCCATAGTTGACCAAAGAAGTTGAGTGCATGTGCTCAGCGTCATATTGGTTGTCTTTGGGAAATAGACATATGAGTGCTGCTGGCACTGGGAAGCTACAGTTCATTGAGGGAACCATGAATGCCAACATGTACTGTGACATACTGAAGCAGAGCATGATTCCCTTCCTTTGGAGACTGGGCCACAGGCCACTATTCCAACATGATAATGACCCCAAATGCACCTCCAAGATGACCACTGCCTTGCTAAAGAAGCTGAGGGTAATGGTGATGGACTGGCCAAGCATGGAGGGTGGAGGAGCAAAGTCTCTAACATCCACCAGCTCAGTGATGTCATCATGGAGGTGTGGAAGAGGACTCCAGTGGCAACCTGTGAAGCTCTGGTGAACTCCATGCCCATATGGGTTAAGGCAGTGCTGGAAAATAATGGCGGCCACAAAAAATATTGACACTTTTGGCCCAATTTGGGCATTTTCACTTAGGAGTGTACTCACTTTTATTGCCAGTGGTTTAGACATTAATGGCTGTGTGTCCAGTTATTTTGCGGGGACAGGATTGTAGCAAAGTGTAATTTCTTCAGTCTTGCCACATGAAAAGATATAATAAAATATATACAAAAATGTGAGGGGTGTACTCACTTTTGTGGGATATTACAGATTTGTAATATATTGCAAAGTAATCTCAGGCAATAGCCTCTACATGTTTAACCTTAAGGCTCTGTTCACACCTAGGCATGTTTGGCGTTTTTCTGCTCTAAGCCTCAGCTCTAAAAACGCCCAACAAGACAAATCTCATTCATTTTAATGGTCCCTGTTCACATCTGAGCATTCTGTCACCTAAAGCAAAACTCCTGTCGCTGAAAAAAGTACAGGAGCTTCTTTTTTGGCAGATTACAGGCGTTTTTCATTCTTTTACATTGGTGACCTTTTGACTTCTACAAAATCGTGCCAAAAATTGCTGCAAATATCACAGTAAAATCGCGCAACGTTTTGCCTGAAAACAATATGCTCAGGTGTGAACGGATCCTTATAGGCTTCATCAGGAGGAACTTCACTACTGGAGATAGCTCTACATTCAAATGAAAATATACAATGTAAATTATTATACAAATAAATACATGCATGTTTATAAATCATTTGTTGCATATTGATTCTCACCACTGGGGAATCCCAAACACACTCAGGAATGCCAAATACACTGGGAACCTCCCAGTGAGGAGCAGATGGTCACTAAACACAAATTCCCACAAATGCGAACAAAGATTACATACGATAAAAGGTGGACTGCAGAGGAGGTCAAAAGGCCCAACTATATACAGTACATGCTATAAATGAAAAAGATATACAACAAGCCAAAAATGTTTTTTTTTCAATTTGTCCAAAATGCCAAATTTCATTGAAATATTCAAAATACAAAAAAATAAGTTTATCAAGATAACCATTCGAGGATGTCCATGTTGTAACTTGTCCCATAAACTGAATGGGAAGACCAGATGTAATCTGAAAGCTAAAAAATATATAAATATATATGTATAGATTTCTGTGCATTGAGTATGAGAAGAGAAACCACACATTTGGGACATTGTACAATCTCTGTACCATTTCCTTTAGATTTACCAGAACTATGGAATCAGAGGACCCCCCTGAACAACCCATTCATTTTGTATCGAATCAGACAAGCTCTTACACCACATAGCTGATGGTAAATCTAAAGGAGATTGTACAATCAGATTGTACATAAAGTGGGTAGAAATAGCACAAGAGGTGTGGTATGGTCCAGAGCGGTGAACATGCCCTATTGTGCCCTCTTCTGTAATGCAGTAAGGCAATGCATGCTGGGATATGATTCACGGGAAGTGATGGAATCAAAAATAATTTTTAAAAATCCAAACAGACAGATCGAAATTGAAAGCTGCTATAGAGGAGATAAGCGAGAGATAAGCACATTGGGCTGGGATAGAAATTACATCACAAAATGAATGAAAAGTGAAAGCCTGCTTGAAAAGATGAACTTAGCCTTTAAAGTAATGGGCTTAGAAGTGATTTTAGAAGAATCTTTAAAATGATCATAAATTAGTGATCTGCAGTATATTAGCTTTGGGAAAATGTTTTCTAATCACCAATTTTACCTAGAAAATCTGCTTCTAAAGCCGCGTACACACGGGCGGACTGTCTGGCCAACTTAGTCCGTCGAAACACATTTCAGCGGACAGTCCGCTCGTGTGTGGGCTTCAGCGGACTTTTTCAGCGCGCAGTCTGGCGGACTAAGTATTTCAGAATTTCCGTAATATTGTCCGTCGTACTTTGGTTTCAGCGGACAATCCGCTCGTGAGTAGGCTAGTTCGACGAACTAAGTATGGCGCATGCTCAGAAAGGATTTACACGGCGAAAGGTTGCATTGCTGTGTATTGGACTTCCTATTTCTAGTCCCATCGTACGTGCTGTACACGTCATCGCGCAAGCTTTCGACGGACTGTTTGTGCATCCGTGTGTGGTCAAGTCCATTCATTCGAAAGTAGGACGGACTGTCCGTCGGATTGTCTGACGGACTAAGTTGGCCATACAGTCCGCCCGTGTTACGCGGCTTAAGATCTACTCCAACTGTAGAATTATATATTTTTTTGCAAGAAGTTAAGAATGCTAGATAAAGAAAACTGCTTGCTTCACACGCCTCAATTATGACTATTTAGTAAGTAGTAACAACCCCCAATATTAATATTATTAACTGCAATATCCCCCAACATGGGTGTCAGTGACTGCAAAATAAACCCCCAGGATTGGTGTCACTGCAGTAAAATCCCCCCCCCCTCCAAGATTGGTGTTATGCCCTGTACACACGGTCAGACATTCTAACCGCAAAATTTTGGCCGCATACACACGGTTGGACAAAGTTGTCCGAAAATCCGATCGTTCGGAACAAGGTGATGTATGTTGTGTACGACGGGACTACGTAGAGGCTAGTAGCCTATAGCTTTGGTCTCGTAATTTAATCTGAGCATGCGTGCAACTTTGTCCATCGGAATTCTCTACAAAAGGAATTTCCGACGGAAAAAGTCCAATAGAGCCCACACACCGTCAGATTTTCCGACAACATAATCCGATTGGACCTTTTCCGTCGGAATTTCCGACCGTGAGTACAGGGCATTAGGGTAAATAAAGCCAGAAGTGAGAGCCCAGATCAGTATTTCCTTCATCCCTGTTTTGTATGGAAAAAATAAATGGCCTCCACGTATATTGGGATTTTAAAGATAAAATGAAACAAGACTGTGTAATATATAAACACTTGGAAGTAAAGTCGCTGTAGATCCGAGGGGGACATGCAAGGAAAATAAAAAGCAGCATTTTAGCTTGCACATGATTGGATGATAAAATCAGCAGAGCTTCCACTCACTGCAGATCTACCCTTAGATTTAGAGCGACCGCACTTTCAAGTGCACTTGCAGTGCAAAGTGGATTTGCCTTTCGTAAATAACCCCCACTGTTCTTTATTTATACAAAATCTAATACAAAACATTCTCTGTTTGTATATTATACAATACAAAATGTATCACAGTGTGAAAGTGTCAGATTATATTAGACCAAAGTCCATTCTGTATTCTTCACCATCTGAGTAAGGACCCAATGACATTTTGCTGGTGAGGAGTATCCAACGCGTTTTAGAAAATTGTTTCCTTCTTCAAGGGTGTATAATAAGAGAGGTATGATCCAAAGTATGCCATCTTTATTATTATTGCTATCACAGCCATAATGTAGTTAAAAGAAAAACGCTGGCATCATCTATCCCTCACATTGGAGGCTGCCATCAACATCCCTGATGAGAACCAGGAGGGTATTCACTAAGGCCACCAATCTGCATAAACAGGGGAGAAAGCTAAAGTATCCCAAAATAACCTATCCTAAATTTTGGTGTCTAAAGGACATTGCAGTCTCCCTCTGAGTGATGACAGACTGTCGTCATTTTTATATATTACAATCCTGTTTCATATTGCCTTTAAAATCCCAATATACATAGGGGTCTTTTCTTTTTCCAAGATTGGTGTTAGTGCAGTACAATACCCCCAGTATTGGTGTCAGTACAGCAAAAAACAACCTAAGATTTGTATCAGTACAGCAAAAACAATAAAAAAGACCTGGACTGGTGTCAGTGCAGTAAAAAACCCAAAACTGGTGTCTGTGTAGCAATATACCAGAATTGGTCTTTGGGCACCAACATTTCACCAGGATTGGTGTCAGCCAGGGGCGGACTGACCATTCGCCCACTCGGGCACTGCCCGGGGGCCCCGGGCCACTAGGAGGCCCCATCAGGGTTGCCAGCCTCAGTAAAACCAGGGACAGTATGTCAAAATCTGTGTTTTTTTTTTTTTACATCTGTTTCTGAAATGTCCCTTACCGACATCCTTTTGGTCTAAAAATCCTGAGATTATAGCTGCTCCACCTCTCCAATACCTTCTCAGCCAATAGAAACATGTCTGTGTATACTGTGTGTACATGTATGTGTATACTTTGTGATTGTATACTGTGTGTGTGTATACTGTGTGGCGCCATAATCTCTGATTGCCTGGGGGCCCCATAATCTACTATTGCCAGGGGGCCCCATGAGTTGTCAGTCCGCCCCTGGTGTCAGTAAAAAAATTAAATAAATACCCCCAGTATTTTTGTCATTGCTGCAAAATACTTGTGGGATTAGTTTCAATGCAGCAAAATACCCCCAGGAATAGTGTCAGCTCAGCAAAACTCCCCAGCATTGTTTTTCATTGATCATACCTGCCTCATTATGCATTCTTATGATGTTCCTTCTCTGCCACATTGCTGTCCCAGTCACTCTGCCAGATGTTTATTTAAGTGTTGCACAGGATATCACTGAGCCTGATAGAAAGGGCACAAATATGGTGAGCAGTGCTGTGGTGCTTAAGGATCCCCCCATATCTATGCCCCAGGCCCTAATGGGTACTGTTGTCAGTAGGTTAAAACTGCAGGATCCTGATGGGTCCTGCATGCCATCTGCCAGCTATATGTGTGCAAGCTTTAGAACATGTGCCACAGATTTCCAACCCCTTGCCTACACTTTCATTTAGCAATACTAATTCATTTTCCAATGACTTTTTAGGTTGCAACATTGCTCTTAAATAAAACTCCCTTTTAAACTGGATGTTTAAAGCAGCATCACCTGTGGCATAAGTTCCATCCGATACATCTGCTACGCAAGCAAGGCATTTTGGAGATCTAAATTAGCAACATTTATTAGGATTCATACAAGTCAGATTAAAAATTCATTACATATGCCCTTTAAGGGCATGTTTTATCATTATCTTTTTGTTAGAATAAACGTATTTCAAGATAGAATCACCTTTTACATTTAGTTGCAACAATCAATCTAACCATGAATAATACACTCAGTGGTGGTAATATGACACTGTGGGGGTTATTTACTAAAGGAAAATCCACTTTGCATTGCAAGTGTACTTGAAAGTGCACTAAAAGTGCACTTGGAAATAAAGTCGCTGTAGATCCGAAGGGGACATGTGCGGAAAATAAAAAACAGCATTTTAGCTTGCATATGATTGGATGATAAAATCAGCAGAGCTTCCATTCATTTCAGATTTACCCCTTAGGCCGCGTACACACGGGCGGACTGTCTGACGGACTTGGTCCGCTGAAACGTGTTTCAGCGGACAATCCGCTCGTGTGTGGGCTTCAGCGGACTTTTTCAGCGGACAGTCTGGCGGACTAAGTCTTTCGGAATTTCCGTAATATTGTCCGTCCAACTTTGGTTTCAGCGGACAGTCCGCTCGTGAGTAGGCAAGTTGGACGGACTAAGTATGGCGCATGCTCAGAAAGGATTTACACGGCCGAAGGTTGCATTGCAGTGTATTGGACGTCGTATTTCTAGTCCCGTCGTACGTGCTGTACACGTCATCGCGCAAGCTTTCAGCGGACTGTCTGTTCATCGTGTGTGGTCAAGTCCGTTCATTCGAAAGTAGGACGGACTGTCTGTCGGATTGTCTGACGGACTTAGTTGGCCAGACAGTCCGCCCGTGTGTACGCGGCCTAAGATTTAGAGTGACTGCACTTCCAAGTGTACTTTCAGTGCAAAGTGGATTTCCCTTTCGTAAATAACCCCCCGTGTCTATTTATTTGAACTCATTTGATCGCCACTTGGGAGAAATGTAATCCACAGAGGACTTCCATGAATACATTACATTTTTGCTATCTTACCTAGAAGCATATGTTCTACATCAGTTCATTTAAAAAGCTTATTTTAAATTTATTTCTATAGCACGTGCACTTTCACCAATCCTGCAGTGTCCTCATCCAAGCTGATTCTTGAATCGGCCCTCGGGTGCTGGCACCACCATCTTCGGTAAGGGAAACCGTCAGTGAAGCCTTGCGGCATTACAGCCAGTTTCCTACTGCACATGCGTGAATCGGACTGCTCTTTTTCAATGGGCCGGATGTGGTAAGGGCTGAAGTTCCGGCTAAGTTTGCCGCAGTGAACTCAGCAGGAAGTGGGAGCTGGGACCTGTCAAACCTAGGTATACTCGGTCCCCTTCCCCCCCACAAGGTGCCAGATTTGGCACTGGAGGGGGGGAGGAAGCAGACAGGCAGAGCTTTCCCTTTGGGTGGAACTCCGCTTTAACAAGTATCCATTTGGCCTACAATTACAGATATTATAATCTGCTAGTGCCATTTGTTCTATTAGTTATATTAGTGTAAGCCTTCCTGCAATGTCTCTCTGCTGTGTACTCCGCTAGATCATCCGCCCAAAGTATTACTGTTCCGGACTCTGTTCCCTGTAAGTGTCGCGACACACATTATTGTATCAAATCATTTTACCTCCTTTTTGTCCCTAATGCTTTTCCCTGCATGTACTTTTATATTATATATACTGTTCTTTCTGTCCGGAAACTTGAGAATGTCCATAGCAACAAAAAAGCATCCCTTTACATCAAAAGCAGTTTTAGACCAGCTAAAAAACAGCAATAGTAATTTAGAATCACTTGCAGAATTGTGAAAGTGATTAGCGGGGAAATTCGTCATCAGACACTGAAAGCGATGACATAGATTATTCTGCAACTGAGCAAATTTCAGTGTTTTTTATTTGATTACATCATTGAATAAAATTTATTATTATTACATTATTATTTGTTATAATTATTTATAGTTATTTATTATATTATAATTTATGATTTCCTGTTTCAAACTTTATCATACCCAGGATGTCTACTGGTCTCTTGTTTGGACAGATTTGTGTTATTACTAATGCCCCGTACACACGAAAAAAACATGGATATTTGTTCAAAGCTTGTTGGCTCAAACTTGTCTTGCATACAAATGGTCACACAAATGTTGGCCAACAATTCTGAACATGAGAACGTGGTGACGTACAACACGTACAATGAGCAGATAAAAAGGAAGTTCAGTAGCCAGTGCACCACCCTTTGGGCTCCTTCTGCTAATCTTGCGTTTATCTTGTGTTAGTAGAAGTTTGGTAAGAGACGATTTGCGCTTTTCAGCCTCATGCTTTTCAGTTAGTTTCTGATTTTCAGTTTGTGCTTGTGGGTTCGTATCTGTTCTTCAGTGCGTGTTGTCAGTTCATTCCTGTCTTTCTGTGCTTTCTATTTATAGTTCACTTCTGTTTTTCAGTGAATTCTTGTCTGCTCATTTCTGATTTTCAGCTCATTCTTCTCAGGTCTTTTCTGATTTTCAGTGCGTTCTGTCAGTTCGTTCTGAGCAGCTGACTGTTTTCTATCCATGTTGCGGTTACTTACTCATCATAGAGCTTGTGCTGTTATTGGGCTCGGTGTTGGAGTTCTTGCTTTGAGTCAAGTCCAGTCCATGAACAGGGGGAGGAGGAGTTCATGGACCAAGAATTGGTTACTTAATCATGACTAATTCTGTCAAATGTCTTTTTTGCGCGAGCTCCAGGAGAATAATCCTGATGATATCAAGAATTATCTCCAGATGACGGACCCCGTTTTTCACCGTCTGTTGACTTTGCTTACCCTCTATATTACCAAGCAGGACACCTGCATTTGGCAAGCCATCACTCCTGAGCAAAGGCTTGTCACCACCTTGCGGTACTTGGCGATGGGGAGAAGTCTCCAGGATATTACGTTTACGACTGGGATCTCCCCCAGGCTCTGGGAATCATTATTCCAGAGATCTGTTCTGCCATCATACAGGTCATGCAGAAGGACTATATTAAGGTAAGATTTATCCTTAAACATCACATACTATGTATTTAATGTTTGCTAATGTATTGTACTTATTTCATCATTCCATAATTATCATGATTGTAATATGCTGTGAATGTCCTCTTTGTCCTCATGCATGCTGTAAGCTTTTAATGCTCCTTTTTTGTCCTTCATGCATATTTGCCTTCACTGACCTCCCCAGCATGCTATCCTGGGCCCATACACACCTAGCCTAGTCACTTAAAGAGGGATTCCACCAAAAAAAAATATTAAAAGCCAGCAGCTATAAATACTACAGCTGCTAACTTTTAATAAATGGACACTCACCTGTGCCGGGTTCCAGCGATGCCGGCAGCCGAGGCCGATCGATCGCTCGGCCCTCGCCGCTGCCGCCACCATTCTAGGTGAGGGAATCAGGAAGTGAAGCGAGTCACGCAGCGCAATGTCCCAGCAGACAGCGCGGCAGGACAGGTAATGGCGTAGACTCCCACGGGAGTCTATGCCCGGAAGTGGGTGTAAATACCTGTCTTTGACAGGTATCTCCACCCCCCTCCCCCCTGAAAGGTGCCAATTGTGACACCGGAGGGGGGAGGGTTCCGATCAGCGGAGGTTCCACTTTAGGGTGGAACCCCGCTTTAAAAATGTATTTTGTCAGTTCCATTGTAGTGCTTACCTTAAATACTCCCTAAAATGTGTACAAATGTTATTGTTGTCCTCAAATTCAGGCATAGTGCAAGAGGCTCATACCTCCCGATATGCCCCAGTTGAAGACCCATCGAGTCGAAACACGTAGGGATTGCTTATCCTGTGCCTGTCACATTGCTGTTTTTTATATTGTCGAGTGATCACATTTTAATGTTGCATCTTTTTTTTTCATACAAGATGTGAAAAAATTCTGAAATAATTTTTGACCTGCACCATTGGAGTGTTTTTTTTCCTTTTTCTTTTTGCACAAAATTTGCGTTTATCTATTTGGATTCCTGCTGGGCCATTTCATCTTGAGTACAATCTGGATGGATGGTGCTTCTTTGTAAGCTTATCACACTACTGGGTAGATTTACAGGATCCCTTCCTAGCTGCTTTTTCTGGATCTGGCTTGATTGGTTCCTCCTAAGCGCAGAAGGTCAAGCGCTGTAAGCTCCTATGACACACTGCTGTACGGTTGATGTGTCCAAAAAATCTGGTAAGAGTTTGATCTCTTCATTTGAATATCACCTGTGCAGCTTTTAAACCCACTGAGATCTTGTGGATGTCATACAAGCAACCTCAGATATTCATTGGATGATTTGATTATGATTTGATTACTTATTGGACACTGATATATTGTTTCAATATCAGGATTTTAATATTATCTTGTTATAGGATAATGTCACTTTGTTTCAGTTACTTTATTTGTGCGTTTATTTATGCACATTCAAATATTATGAGTATACACTTTTAAGAGTGATATATGTTTTTATTTTTATAATTTTTCTGTGATTATCACTTTTTTGGTTATACACGACCATAGAGTGCACAGATTGTAGCGCTACACTAATTTTCCATATTCTATTTGGACTTTGAGTGTTAGCAGCTGTTGCACTGTTTAGATTTAGAGCAGTCTCTTCTCCCACTTTCCACAACCAATACCAATACTCTGCTGACTTTGCCCAACTCATACACACTATACCTACCTCTTTTGTGGTCATATTTATGGATGAATTCACCAAAGCATGTAGTGCAAGTGCTTGCCTGAATACTTTCAAATGGTACTGTTTAAAGTTTTTTTATCCTATTATCTTGATAGTTAATCGCAGAATGTTAAAAATGTGCTTCAGTTGGGACAGTGTGTATTAAAAAATTTGGATTATGACACTTCTTGCCTGTCTAGTGGGCTGCCAATCTGCTTGCAATGTTATGTGCAAAAGTAAAATTTTTTTTTTCTTGTTTGACTCCACAGTTTCCTTCCAACCCACAGGAATGGCAGACTGTGGCCACCCAATTTGCCCAGCAGTGGGACTTTCCCAACTGCGGTGGTGTGATAGAAGGGAAGCATGTACGCATCATCCCACCCCCCAAATCAGGGCCGTACTACTACAACTACAAGGGGTACAGTAGTATTGTGTTGTTGGTGGTGGTGACGGCGACTTCCAAGTTTCTCTATGTGGACATGGGGAAAAATGGCCATATGTCAGATGGTGGAGTCAAGCGTGGTGGGCCTCCCCTTTGTGTTTGCGGCAGATGAGGCATTTGCTCGACCATCTGATGCGGCTGTTCCCCATGAGGACCCTCACCCCAGAGCAGAGGGTTTTTAACTACTGGCTGGCCAGAGCCAGAAGGAGAATGCCTTTGGGATAATGGCCAGCTGGTTCCAGCTATTCCTAATGTCCATAAATATGGCCAAATACAAACTGAACTATATTATTCTGTCCTGCTGCATTCAACATAATTTTCTGAGAAAGAATGCAGCCAATTATGTGGCCTCAGTTGCAACTGAGGCTGACTCACCAGCAGAAACCTTGACAGCGCTAGAACTTGGCCATCCTGGCTTGCCCCCCCAAAGCACCTGCGAAGTAAGGCAAAGCTATGTGGAATACTTTGCGGGTAGAGGGTAATTGATATGCCAGAGAATGTTTAAAAGCTCTTTAAAATAAATTTGTTTTGAAAAGCTGAACTCCTATTTCATTTGATTTACTGCGTGTGTTTCTTATCTGTCTCCTAGGTTCTCCAATGGCCTTTTTTTTTTTTTTTACTTATTTGATATGAGGTGATCATCTCTTCTTCAGCTAAATATTATGTTGTGCTGTGTGTCTGCTACACACGCACAATGTTTTTGTTGTTAATGTATGTAATGCATTAATGATAAAACTAATCATCCTTTAAATGGCCCAATTGGGGGAAATTTTAGAGCACAGTGGGGATTATTTACTAAAGGCAAATCCACTTTGCACTACTAGTGCACTGCTAGTGCAAAGTGGATTTGTCTTTAGTAAATAACCCCATTGTCACTGTAACTACACAAACCTACTAAAGAAACTGGTGTTGAGCATTGAAAGAAGAAGCCACACATTGTTGAATATAAAACATTTTACTCAAAGCACATTCACATGTGCGTTATAAAAGGGTCTTTTAACAAACCAACATCTTTGGTGTATAACATGTATGTTTAACAGTAGATATAGCCTTTTCAACAGGCATGTTTAAAAACATATCATCCAGATCCCCAACTCAGGAACTTACAAAGTTCAACTATGATAAAGTAAAGGCCATTGAGACATTAGTATGTCTAAACTGTGTTGATTTTGCCTTCATCAGATGGGGTAATCTCATCCCTGTAAGGCCGCGTACACACGGGCGGACTGTTCGCCCAACCTTGTCCGCTGAACAGTGTTTGGGCGGACAGTCCGCCCGTGTGTGGGCTTTCAGCGGACAGTTTCAGCGGACAGTTGGATGGACAAAGTCTTTCGGAAATTCCGAAAAACTGTCCGCTGAAACTGTGTTTGAGCGAACAGTCCGCCCGTGTGTAGGCTACTTTTGAAATGAGCAAACTGTTCCCGCTCGGAAAGTCCGCCCATTTCGAGCGCGTGTGCAGGTAGGCGGGGCCCGCGAAGGAGACGTCGCGGGCTCCGCCGCCTGGAATGGGCTTAAAGGGGAACCCCAACGCCGGAAAAAATCGGCGTGGGGGTTCCCCCAAAGTCCACACCAGACCCTTGTCCGAGCACGCTACCCGGCCGGCCAGGAAAGGGGGGCGAGTGAGCGCGCCCCCCCTCCTGAGCCGTACCAGGCCGCGTGCCCTCAACATGGGGGGTGCCTTGGGGAAGGGGGGGCCGCGCGGCCCCCCCACCCCAAAGCACCTTGTCCCCATGTTGATGAGGACAAGGGCCTCTTCCCGACAACCCTGGCCGTTGGTTGTCGGGGTCTGCGGGCGGGGGGCTTATCGGAATCCGGGAGCCCCCTTTAAGAAGGGGGCCCCCGGATACCGGCCCCCCACCCTATGTGAATGAGTATGGGGTACAATGTACCCCTACCCATTCACCTGTGAAATAAAGTACAAAAAAAAACACAACACAGAGAAAAAATATTTTATTGCACAGCTCCGGGGGTCTTCCGTCTTCGGGGGTCTTCTCGCCGGACTCCTCCGCTATCTGTGTGTAGCTCTTTTGCTAGCGGAGGAGTCCGGCTTTCTTCCTCCCCGCCGCCGGCCTCTTCTCCCGACTTCGGGGGTCTTGTCCCCCTCTTCGGTTCTTCTGCCGGGCCACCGCGCCTTCTTGTAGCTCTTTTGCAGGCGGTGGCCCGGTCTTCTGTCGCCGCTGCCTTCCGTTCTTCTGTCGCCGCCTTCGGTTCTTCTGCCGGGCCACCGCGCCTTCTTGTAGCTCTTTTACAGGCGGTGGCCTGGTCTTCTGTCGCCGCTGTCGTCGCCGCCGCCGCCGCCGCCTTCCGTTCTTGTTCTTCTTCTTGTTCTTCTTCTTCTTCTCCTGGAGATGTTGACTCGACGAGCTCTCCGGCCGGAATGCCAGGGACACGCTCCGCTGCCACTTATATAGTGACAATGGGGCGGTGTCACATGGTATATGTCACATGGGTTGGTCACATGGGTTGATGTCACATGGGGACTATGACATCGTAAGGGGGCGGGGTCACCATGTGACCAACCCATGTGACATATACCATGTGACACCGCCCCATTGTCACTATATAAGTGGCAGCGGAGCGTGTCCCTGGCATTCCGGCCGGAGAGCTCGTCGAGTCAACATCTCCAGGAGAAGAAGAAGAAGAACAAGAAGAAGAACAAGAACGGAAGGCGGCTGCGGCGGCGGCGGCGACAGCGGCGACAGAAGACCGGGCCACCGCCTGTAAAAGAGCTACAAGAAGGCGCGGTGGCCCGGCAGAAGAACCGAAGGCGGCGACAGAAGAACGGAAGGCAGCGGCGACAGAAGACCGGGCCACCGCCTGCAAAAGAGCTACAAGAAGGCGCGGTGGCCCGGCAGAAGAACCGAAGAGGGGGACAAGACCCCCGAAGTCGGGAGAAGAGGCCGGCGGCGGGGAGGAAGAAAGCCGGACTCCTCCGCTAGCAAAAGAGCTACACACAGATAGCGGAGGAGTCCGGCGAGAAGACCCCCGAAGACGGAAGACCCCCGGAGCTGTGCAATAAAATATTTTTTCCCTGTGTTGTGTTTTTTTTGTACTTTATTTCACAGGTGAATGGGTAGGGGTACATTGTACCCCATACTCATTCACATAGGGTGGGGGGCCGGTATCCGGGGGCCCCCTTCTTAAAGGGGGCTCCCGGATTCCGATAAGCCCCCCGCCCGCAGACCCCGACAACCAACGGCCAGGGTTGTCGGGAAGAGGCCCTTGTCCTCATCAACATGGGGACAAGGTGCTTTGGGGTGGGGGGGCCGCGCGGCCCCCCCTTCCCCAAGGCACCCCCCATGTTGAGGGCACGCGGCCTGGTACGGCTCAGGAGGGGGGGCGCGCTCACTCGCCCCCTTTCCTGGCCGGCTGGGTAGCGTGCTCGGACAAGGGTCTGGTGTGGACTTTGGGGGAACCCCCACGCCGATTTTTTTCGGCGTTGGGGTTCCCCTTTAAGCCCATTCCAGGCGGCGGAGCCCGCGACGTCTCCTTCGCGGGCCCCGCCTACCTGTACACGCGCTCGAAATGGGCGGATTTGCCTCCTCCTTACGTGGGCGAGTCCGTTCATTTCAAAAGTTGAGCGGACTGTTTGGCAAACAGTTCGCTGAAACAGTCCGCTCGTGTGTGGGCAAGTCCGCTCATGCAAATTTTGAGCGGACTGTTTGCCGAAACTGTTTGACGAACAAGGTTGGGCAAACAGTCCGCGCGTGTGTACGCGGCCTTAAAGCCACATTTTGAAGATGCACACAAATTGGGACTCGAAATGTGGAATTCCATCATGATCCCATGCATAAATGTGTGTATTTTCCCTACATCTATTTTGATAAAGCCACAAAACACAGTGTGTCAACATGTGCTATCTGCCATCATGGGATATCAATGTACGTGTTTTGTGGGTGCAACCCCTTCCTTGCAACTAAAGTAGGGGAAAGGAAGAGGTTGCACCCCTGAAACAAGTCCATTGATCCCCCATGATGTGAGCTAGCACACGTTGACACACTGGGCCTTATTTCAGAAAGGACAATCCACTTTGCCCTACAAGTGCACTTACATTTCACTTGTAGTGCAAAGTGGTTTGGCTTTTTTGAAATAAGCCCCAGTGTGTCAACATGTGCTAGCTCCCATCATGGGTGATCAATGGACGTGTTTTGGGAGAGCAACCTCTTCCTCTCACCTACTTTGCGAGGAAGGAATTGCACCCACAAAATGTGTACATTGATATCCCATGATGGGAGATAGCACAGGTTGACACACTGTGTGCATCTTCAAAATTTGGATTTGCAATAACTTTAAATTTTTTTTATAAAAAGATAAACAATAATGCCAACATTAACTTTTTTTTTTATTTTTAGATTTTGGCTATAACATCAGTGATGTTGGTCAGTCTTTTTTTCAGCGTCATTGATCTTTTGCTTGACCTTCTCTAAATCCCGATTGCACACCATTATTTAACTGATGAGGATTTGTGCACTTGCACTGTTGAAGTGAGTTTCTTCTTCCACAACATCCACATCACCTAAAAGTAAAAAAAAAAACACACCATGTATTATAAATATGCAGGCATACATCTATTACCCGAAGCTGTGGTCTCAGACACTGACCTGTTGTGGTCACTATTTCGACCACTTCCTGAACCTCGGAACCCACATCCTCAGGTTGTGTGCTGAGTTGTTCCCCTTCTTCTGGAGGTGTGGGATTCCTGGTGTCCTCAGATGTCCCGATTATTTTCTCCCTTATGTGAATAAAAAAAAGGTATACTTAGCAGACAGATATTTGAGGTGAGAAATAGTAATATGAAACATTGCTTGGAAGTGTCGTCAAATTGTCTACTTTGGCAGAGTTCCAAGTTGAAGACATGAGTTTTTCCCTTGATGGAATACTTACCTGTTTTGTTAAAGTTTCACACATGGAGAGACCCCTAGTATCCACTGGAGCACCTGCGTGGGACACCATAAAAAGGTTGTTATGTTGTCCCACACTAGTGCTCCTGCGTCCAGATGTGTAAACAGCTGCTGAGTGTCCTCTCCTTACACTGAATCAAGTTTGAATTTCATTATAGTTAAAACACATCTAGACAACAATGTAATAAACTTATTTTAATAAAAACAGGCATGAACAAATGTAACCTGACATTTAACCTGAACTTGCCAAAAACTTTGTATTAGTGGTCGAACAAACAGTATTTAATAAGAAGATTAGTGCACCTGTACCAGCACAAAAGTACTAATAATAATAGGAACACAGGACAAATACTTTTTTGCAGTACTTTCCTGATTTTTCTATACTGATCATACTCCCTCAATTTCAGGTCTGATCAGCGTTTCCTCAATTGCTCCTTGGATCGTCGTACCCCAAAATTCCTATGCAGACTTCTCACAACTTTAGTCATGATCTTGGCCTTTCTCACATTTGGGTTGCTGTACGGTCCATTCTTCCCATAATAGTCTGCCCTCTTCAAGATGTCAACCATCTCCATCATCTCTACAAAGGACATTTTTGAGGCCTTATATCTCGTCCTGGATGTGGAACTGCCTTGAGGGAAGGGGCGGAGTTTCACACATGCACAGTGTATATAAAGCATAACACGCGGGCGTCATACATACGATCTGTGAGTAGAGCTGGAGGATTGTAAGCCCAGATCACTCAAGCGAAGGTACAATTGTAAGTTGGGGCATCAGTGGTTAGTGGCCTATACTGCTTATAGATTGAGGCCTATATTGGGACAAGATTAGGAGAGTTTAGCCTGACATTAGGGATTGTCTTATGTTGTGCCTTGCAATTAAAATGGTGGATAAATTCACTGACACTGACTTCCAGCTCAGATTCATCGACATGTACAGGGAGCTGCCATATCACTGGCAAGTGACATGCAGAGAATATTCCAACAAGCAAAAGAGGAAGGCAGCACTGGAGACACTGGAATTGGTGAAGACTGCGTATCCCACGGCAGACAGCAACTATTTGAAGGCCAAAATTGGTGGGAGTGCAAGAAGGTCCATGATTCTATGAGATCTGGAGCAGCAGCCGATGACGTATATGTATCCAGGCTGTGGTACTATGACAGACTGCGTTTTTTGTCAGACCAGAGTGAACCCAGGCCATCACTATCTAAACTTCTTTCCACACTTCCTTCCACACTTCCTTCCACATCAGCTGAGGCTCCTGAAGTCCAACCTGGGCCTTCTACCCAGGAAGAAGATGTGGAGGAGCCCAGCTTGAGCCAGGTATAGCATTGTTGAACATATTTCTTGTAAAAAAATGTATGATGTTAACTAGATGCTATTATTGATCACTAATTGCGGATTTAGCCAAAAATGATTGGGACAAGAATGAAAAATTCTGGGGTCAGAATGATAGCCTTTTCTATTTGTTAACATTCAATGTGCAACAGTCACGAGCTCAAAATTGTTTGATTGATGACCAAAAAACTAAAACTATGTACCATTTTCATACACAGGAAAGTCTCAGCCAGGAGGAGCCTGATGGAATGGCAGGTTCCTCCCCTTCGAACTCCAACCAAAAGGACCAGGAAAGCCAGGAACCTGGAGGAGTCTGTGACTGCTTTAATTCGACAGGTTACTGCAATACTTACAACAAACCCTGGTGGCCCAAGTCATTTGGAGGTGTGACAGCAAGTAAGCTCAAACACATGGAGGAGGGCCTGATCTGTGAGGAAATCATTCTTCAGACCCTAAACAAGGGGACGAGCAGCCATCGCACAAATCAAACCCATATGTGTGAGTTGAACCATACTCCTCCCCCACCTCCAGCAACACCACCAACACCACAGCCACCCAACCCACCATAGCAGCATGGAAGGAAGTTTGGAAGGAAGTATTGAGAGTGATGGCATGGGTTCAGTGCAGACTGGCAAAGGCGCAAGCTGTTGTAAGACCACAGCCTCGGGACATATATGTAATCTGCTGCTGCTCCCGATCTCTCGGAGTCCTGAACTATATTGTGCTCCCTATTAAATGGACTCTTCAGGTTACCAGTTTTGACAGCCAAATAATTGATGTCTGCCCTGGGGTACAAAGGCTTCACCAATTCCAACTGTTTCTCCAGCATTGTCTTCCTCTTTATTTTGTTATGACCCCTATTCAATTCCTAATTTTTGTTTGGACAAATACTTGGCTATGTGTTTTACTTCAAAAGGGAAAATTTGTTTGTGAGTAGGCAGGTACATTTCAAAAATACAATGTCAAATTAAAACATAGTTGTATCTCTTTGAGGTTAAAAAATACAACATAATAATGGTGTTGTGATAACTTGACAAACAAAACGACAAAAAATATTCTGGAGATCACTAGAAAAAATAATATTCTGGAGATTACGACATAAAAACAAAAAAGTAAAAATATGCAGATCACTAGAAAAAAAAAAGATTATTCTGGAGATCACAAGAAAACCCCCCCCAAAAAAACAAAGATTATTCAGAAGATCACGAGAAATAATGAAAAATCTGTTTATCGGATATCAGCAAAGCAGCTTCATTATTATAGTAATATAAAGAAGAGAATGCGCTGCATTGAGAGATTTGAAAATTTTCCACGTGACAAATGTTGGTGGAAAGTCCGACAGTAAATGTTCGATGGAGCATACACATGGTTGGACTTTCCAACAACAAGCTCACATCCAACATTTCCCATCGAAAAAATCTGATCATGTGTTTTAAAACATATATCTTAGACCAGTGGTTCTCAACCATGACCCCTTGATAACATTTCTCATAAAAGTTGTATGGACCCCTAACAGTAATTTGTGCTCCTAATCTGTGGACATTTAGTGCTCCCTGAGTCCCTTCCACTCACTCAGTATTAGAACCCCTTCTGGTACATTTTTGGATGTATCACTCTTCCTCTTTGTTCTCCGCTCTTTCCCTTTCTTCTCTCTCGATCCCAATTTTTTGCCCCCCCCCCCCCCATCTGTCTCGCTCTCTAGCCATCTTTATTGTACTTTGCCTAATTCCTTCTCTTCCTTTTTCTTTGTTCCTTCCCCTCTTTCCTCTCTCTTCCATGTATTCTCTCTTTTTTTTCCTTCTCTTGCTCCTTGTTGGGGGGGGGGGGGGGTCAGTAGCAGTGCTGGGGGGAAGTTCTGATCAGCCAACTTAGGTGCTCTTGATCAAGGTCATTTGCTGATCTGAGAACTGTAGTGGGGACTTTTACTGGCAACTATAATCATAGGCAGTGTTACTCACTGTGTCTCCAGCTCCGTGGTGTCTCACAGCAGTGACACCTATGACGGAATCAGGAGATAGGGTCTCCTCCATCCCCTCCCACTTTACGTTTCTCACCAGTCATCTGTCTCTAGTCTGCGCCCCCCAGCCATGCCATGAACTGAATGCGGGCTCCAGGAACAGCCCAGCTGGGCAGCCACAGGCTCCAGGGACAGCCTTGCTGGCGACCACGAAAAGGTTGGGAGAGTGGCATGGGCTTCAGGAACAGCCCTGGATTTGGTGACCCCTGGAAAATCAGCATTCCATCCCCAAAGGGGTTGCTACCCAATGATTGAGAACCACTGCCCTAGGCAAATTGAAAATTGACCTCAAACCATTAGAGTTTTGCTGTAATCTGTATAATATGTATATGTATATAATCTGTATTAACACATCTTTAACATTCATGTATTGATAGTAAAAATGCATCCTATGCTGAACTAATCTGTTAAAACTCTAATTTGTTAGTGCATTTAAGATTTGACATCATTTGCTCAATCTCCAACACAGGCTGTCAAGTAAAATATAAAAATACACATCACATGTCATTTCTATAGAGCAGCCAGCCATTACAAAATATAAAACTATTAATAATTTACAATGTAAGACTGTATGTCATAATCATCAAAAAAAAATAAAAAATTACAGTTGGAGTGACATTGAGAAATGACACTCTGGTCGTCCCACAATAAAATGTGGGGTGCATCAGCGAAAGTACAACCACCAGCAAGAAGCCCTGTAATATCCAAAAGTGTCATAGAGTAGCAACAAAAAGATGGAATTTCAATACTCTTCTTTATTTGCTGATGAGTCATAGACAACAAATTGCCAAAAAGACAAAATTATTTTTAGGCAGGGCTGCCTATAATGTGCACAGGTCTGGCACAGACCATACTGCTTTTTTCTCTTGCTTTTGGGTCGTAAGACTAAAATTGGCAACGTACACATTTTGCCTTGTTTATACACCAATCTGTCTAATCACTATAATATCATGTAAAGCAGAATATTACCAAGATTTTCAATATAAATGAACTGAATGTTACCACCCAGGATATTCCTCACTGTGTTCAGCCACTTGTGCAATTCAGTAGCCCTACTGCATAGTATGAATGAGATACCTGCATTGGGAAGGATCCTGCTGGAGATGGTAAGGTGGGTATAAAATAAATTTGCTGCGATGTAAGCCTTTGCTTGACCCTCCTCAATGTGTGTGCTGAGGCTAGATGGCAAGGCCAGTTTGAGATAGAAAGGCAGAGGTGTGCAGCTTCTAAATGATGCAGCCTGACCATTGCTTTGCCCTGTAGAACCTACTCACCTCTTGCTACCATGATACCTTGATACTTGATCTCATTTTAGGCATGCCTGAAATTTTGCAAATAAAAGGGGTTTGCTAAAAGTAATGACAGCTTTTGCAATCAGGAACAAAATATGTGGTGCTTTGGTGCACACTACTCTACAAAACAAGCTTGAGGCAATGTGCTTCAAACGTGGCATTTTTGCCTGGGTCAGCAACAAGTGTGCACTATGCACCACAAAATATAACATTATTATTATCATACAAGATTTATATAGTGCCAACAGTTTATGTAGCGCTTTACAACCTAAGGGCAGACAATACAATTACAATACAATTGAATACATTAGGAATCTGATGGCCCTGCTAGTTAGAGCTTACAATCTAAGAGGGAGGGTCATTGATACAAAAGGTCACAAGCTTTATGAGTTCTAATGAGTTGATGGAGAATGTGGAAATACTGTACATTTGTTAGATGGGGTAATGGGTGGTATGTAACTTGATAGCGACCTAATTAAACAAATAATCAAATCCTATCATGAAGATATCAGACAGGGCTGCGGCCACTCACTCTGTCTGATATCTGCATGCTACGATTTGATTGAAGGGTTCTCTCCCTTGATAATGGTTGCTTACCTGAATATTTCCTTTTGGCATTAGAGAAAGGAAATCTGTTTATTTCAGATGAAGGAATTGTTTATTTAGATTACATGGCCCCTATCAAGTTACATACCATTGTCGGAGGTATATATCAGCAGTAACATGATTACCAATTTTCTTTCCTGTTTTCTTGACCTTTTGCAAAAATAGGGTTTGATTAAGGGATTTATCACCTCTATGACATGCTGATATTCTACCAGACTGCCTAGGGGGTCTTGCTAGCCTTTTTTTGAGTTTTGCTTACGTCTGGGTGATACTGTACATAGGGTCTTGCAAAAGCTCATGAAGAAGCCATGATGGCAAAACCTGTAGAGGCAACATACGTTTGTAGAATGACTGGATAATATTCATGTGTTGGTTTTAAAATAATGAATTTTAATCTTGTTCAATAAAATTTATAAGATTGATATTGCTTTCAGTTTGATTATTTTGCGCTCTTAAACCTCCATTTTCGTCTTTCTATTTTCATTGATAAAACAATTGACTTCTGTTGAGCAGAGATGGCCACACATTAATCAAAATTAGCCTGGTCCCTGCTGAACCACTGAATTTTGATCAGTGCATGGCCTGTTCTAAATCCTTTGCTCTCAGTTGGTTATACACACACATCCCTGTTCCTCTGCAAGCCTTTGTGGGCACAGTTACGTTGAGGACTGCGGCTCATACTCAGTCTAACTATGCCAGCACAAAGCAATGGAAAGAACTGCAGCAACATTCACAATGACACTAAAGGTTTTTTAAGGCACTTCCTAACAAAGATCATTCATCAATTATAACGTGCAGTTACAGCACTATAAATGTATCAGAAGTGTAAGACTTCAGTTGGGCTTCAAGAAAAGGTTTCTTTTACTTTTCTACGTCTTTTCTGTAGTTTGTATTATTAAATGCCTACGTGATTTATCTTTTTACATGCTGTGTTCCTGATACCTCTACATGTCTAGTAATACTGATTTCTGGATCTGGTGTATATAATTCTGAGTACAACATTCTGTACAATAAACACACACTAAAGGTAGAAACAAATATAAATTGAGTTTAGCTTTTCTTTCTTTTTTGCGTCTATGCCCAGTTCAACATACCGATAGAGGTGCTACCACCCTCCACCAAATTACCCCAGTGATAATAATGTTACCAAGAAACATCACTGATTAGGTTACTAAAGTATAGAGTACAAGTAGAGTATGATTACTTTGCAAAGTTAATGTCACTTAGCTTATTGAGTAAAATTAAGCTCTTTTCACTCCAATAATCCAGTCATATAGCACAATAAACATTCTTTCCTTCTTTAGTTAGTCAACCCCACTGAGTTATTGAAGTGGGTCACTCATCGGTGTCTCAAATTTTAACAACCTCAATACTGGACACTTTCACCCCCTTCCTGCCCAGCCCAGTTTTCAGCTTTCAGTGCTGTTGCAATGTGAGCGACAATTATTCATTAATGCAAGACTGTACTCATACATTTCCTATAATTGAACAAAAAAAAAAAATAGGACTTTCTATTGGTGGCATTTATTCACCACTGAGTTTTTCTATTTTTTGCATTATTAGTGAAAAATGACTAAACATTTTAAAAAAAGTGTTTTTCTTAGTTTCTGTTATAAAATTTTTCAGATAAGTAATTTGTCTTTTTGACCAAAATTTATGCTGCTACATTTCTTTGGTAAAAAATAACCCAAATTAGTGCATATTATTTGGTCAGTGTGAAAGTTATAGAGTCCACAACCTATGGTACCAATCATTGAAAATCGATCACACCTGATTTACTGATGGCCTATCTCATTTCTTGAGACCCTAACACACCAGGACAGTACAAATATCCAAATGACCCTTTTTTGGAAAGTAGACATTCCAAGGTAATGAGTAAAAGGCATGAGTTTTTTTGAAGTTGTAATTTTTCTCCACAATTCTTTGGAAAATTATCAAATTGAATCCAATTTTTATTTTACAAAAATGTCATATTAACAAGTTATTTCTCGAACACGGCATAGACATACTTGCAACTACACCCCAAAACACATTCTGCTACTCCTCTTGAGTATGGGGATAACACATGCGTGAGATTTTTTCTGTATTAATCTTTATTTTTGCAAGATCAGAATCCCCAAACATTATATATTTTTTAAGAGAGGCCCAAGAGAATAAAGTTGTGGGTTTTGCAGATTTTAATGTCACATAGTATTTGCGCAGCAAATGTAATTTTTCAACAGTAATGCAAAAATACACTTTAATGAACTTTAATGCACACAAACACAATATAATACCATTTTTTGTATATAAAACACAATGCTGTACCAAGTAATAGATGCCAAACATGACTATAAAATGGCCTTCCAGCTGTTGCGATACGACAAGTCCCATCATGCCTCTGCCTTTGGGAGTCATGCTTGTAACTGTCAGCCTTGCAATGCACATGTGGCTTGTAGTTTCAGAACAGCTGGAGGGCCGCCAGTTTGAGACCCTTTTCTGCACCAATGCCACAAAAAAAGCCTGGTTATAATAAGCCTGACAGCAACTTGACATGCTTCACATCTTCTGGCACACTGTAATCTGTAGTGACAAGACCAAAATAGAGCTTTATGGACAACCATAAACGCTATGCTTGGAGAGGAATCAACAGCGACAAGAATATCATCCCCACTGTGAAGCATGGTGATGGCTCGTTGAAGTTTTGGGAGTGTGTGAGCTCTAAAGACTTAGAGAACCTTATGAAAATTGATGGCAAGATGAATGCAGCATGTTGTCAGAAAACACTGGCAGACAATTTGTATAATTCTGCACAAAAACTGCACATGGGATGCTCTTGGACTTTACAGCACAACAATAACCCTAAGCACAAGGCCAAGTTGATTCTGCAGTGGTTACAGCAGAAAAAAATGTGAAGGTTCTGAAGTGACTATCACAGCCTTCTGACCTTAGTATCATCAAGTCACTCTGGGGAGATCTCTCATGCAAGACGACCAAAAACTTTGCTTGACCTGGAGGCATTTTTCCAAGACGTATGGGCAGCTATACCACTGCAAGCATTTAGGGCCTCCTAGACAACTATTACAAAAGACTGCATGCTGTCATTGATGCTAAAGTGGCAATACACAGTATTAAGAATTAAGGGTATGCAGACTTCTGAACAGGAGGCTTTTCATTTGTGTACTTGTTGCCATGTTTTGTTTTATGATTGTGCCATTCCATTTTGGCTTACAGTTGAATATGAATCCCATAAGATATGAAAGAAATTTGTTTTGCCTGCTCACTCATACTTTATTTAAAAATGGTACCTACTATTACCAATTCTGGAGGTCTGAAGAATTCTGAGATCAGTTTGTTGGAACATAATAATTGTAATTTGCTTTATTTCAAAAACCCAATCTTGCAGGCTATCTAATCTAAAACTATAAGACTGTTGTGGCTATTATTTTTTTTGTGTTAGTATGTTACAATTTTGTTTTTTCAACACAAGTATACAACTACATAAAAGGAAATACAATATGTTATGCAGAATTACTAAGAAACACATTTACACATTTACTGTATCTTTTTAAAATGAAATACTTCTTGAACATTGAGAACCAAAACATAGCACTACATGCAAGAGCATAGTGCACTGTTATTTTGCTTAATCATAGCAGGTGCTGTAATTTCCTTTGAACATAATTATACTATTCACTCAAAATAGCACTGAGTGTATTGACTAGATCAGCGTTTTCTTAGCTTTACAATGAAGTTTCTTTCAAGAGGCCACACAATGTGATATATTATATGTGGGGCTCACAGTTTCACACTGTAAATAAAAAAAAAATTGTTTTCTTAGTGAAGATTTCCTAAATCTAATCTATATAAACACAGCTTAGCATATAATATATAGAGGGTATGTATAATCTTTATGTGTATATTTTCTTGTACTCATAGTGTGTCTATTTCAACAGTACTGCATATTTACCTTCTACAAATGGGTGATGTATGCTTTTCTAGTTTTCTGCTAACCAGTGGACATTTATTTCATTTATACCTCGCCACTGATGCAACATACAAATGTATATATATATATATATATATATATATATATATATATATATATATATATATTCATGTACTGTGCAAGAAAGGAAAGCGCATTAGCCATTGACTCAGATTACAGCACAATGGCATATCATTTTCATTTTTTTTGTGACAATTATAATATAAAATGTGGAAAGTTTTATAAATAAATTATCTGCAGTTGTTCATTTTAGTCAAAATGTTGAAAAAAAGGGGGGCGTGGCGACCGCGCAGCGAGATGGTCGCACTCTAAGTGAGCTCAGCTCCGCGCTCAGGGAATAGCTACTCACAAGCCCGCTACGCGATCTCTACAACCGGCGAACCGTGCGCATCCGACCCCGGAGACACCCGCCGACAGACCCACCATGCGGAAAAGATCCCAAAAACAGCCGCACGCCTTAAAATTACCGGACTTTTATCCGGCCTTGGATCGCGGGCCACACAAAGATGGCGGAGGAGGACAACACACAACGAAACACGCGCAGCCTCCAGTGTCAGCGCCAGCGACGTCAACGGAGCAGCCGCCCAGAGCAGAGCGCACAGAGGAGATGGATGAGGAATCGGAAGCACAGTCCTCCGAGTCAGACTCTCCAAATAATTCTCCAACGACCAGGAGTCCTGCGAAGTCTAGACCCAGGCTGGAGTCTAGTAACAGAATACATCCCAGTACAGCGACGATGAACATGGCGACAGGTGGCGGCGGATTGGCCACCCAGCAAATCGCGGATCCGATCGCACAATTCCCGACAACAGGTCAGCCCATCTCTGATACGACTTTAAAAGAATTGTTAATGTTATTACGTGCATCGTTGCAAACAGATATGTTGTCATGCTTACAACAATGTAAAGCTGAAATCAGCGACCTAGGGGAGAGAGTGCATCAGGTAGAAACAAGAATGTGTGATGTCACCTCCTCGTTCAATGCATTGGTGGACTCTCATGCTGTACAACACGAGGCTATAGAAAAGATCCACCTCAAAATGGCGGACCTTGAGGACCGCTCCCGCAGAAACAATTTAAAAATCCGGGGGGTCCCAGAAACAGTGACGGCACAACAACTTCCAACTTATGCCCAAGATCTTTTCAAAGCCCTGGTCCCATCACTATCACCGTTGGACCTGTCCATAGATAGAATCCACAGGGTTCCAAAACCAGGGTTCCTTCCTCAGGAAATTCCCCGCAATGTTCTACTGCGAATGCATTTTTTCACAGCCAAAGAACAAATACTTGACAAGCTACGGAGAGGGGAGAACATCCCAGAAGCGGCTGCTGCACTCCAAATCCTGCCTGACTGTACACCTTGCAACTCCGACGCAACATGTCTACACTAACCAAAGCCATGAGAAACCACAACATTATGTATAAGTGGAAATACCCTGCCAAGTTACAAGTTTCCTATAACGGATCCACCCATCTCATCCGCACACTGGAAGAAGGGATGCAGCTCTTGAAGAATTGGAACATTCTACCTCCTGACCCGGGTCAGGCTCTACCCCAACCGACGGGGCAAACTTTAGCCAAGATATCCAACGACTGGCAAACGAAACCACGCCGGAGATCTACAGTCCGTCTCACCTGACTCTATTACACAAATGCTTCCTCTGCGCAAGTTTAATTCAGATTCCCTGAGCGCCCCTGGTACCCAACAGCGTACCGTTAGCCCTCGAATTGGGCAATTATTGCCTGGCCCATATGGGTCTTGTTTCTTATTTGCAAATTGCAGTTCATTTTTTTCTTTTCTATTCTTGTTTTTCGTTTACTGTTTTTCTTCTCGTTTTGTTTTTCGCCTCTAAAAATCGTAGTCTCTACTTGAACTATGCTTATAACAAAGCACCCAACGGCAGTATGAAAGATCCACATCTGGGTTACTCGAGTCCACTCTACAAATCCTTTCTAGACCCGCTCTCCTACTTCATAAACAACGAGTGCTCAACAACAGATCTCGTATACCACCTTGGAAGACCGAGACCTATAGAACTTCCACATCCTTCTTCCGGGAACGAACAATTCGGATCAATTGCCCAAGGATTAAAAACGTTTAAATACGGGCACATATGCTCTCTTGTATACAGCCTAGCAGACATTCGAGACTTCCCATTTAAACCTCGAACCGAACGGCTCATATCATTCCTAATTAGCCAAAAATGAGCATTAACATTCTTTCCCTAAATGCACGAGGCCTAAATCACCCGGCCAAACGGCGATCTCTCTGGCAAGAAGCACTCAAGCAGAACGCGGACATATTGGCTGTGCAAGAAACACACTTTCATAAACTGGCTACACCATTGTGTACACACCAGAAATTCCCACACATTCTCCATTCTTCCATTACAGCGAAAAAAAGAGGGGTTATGATTGCTGTACGGGACTCGATTAAATTTGAACTTAAATCCTCTGTAGTGGATCCTGATGGTAGGTTCATCATCATGGTCTGTAATATTAATATGATTGCTGTTACTTTGGCTTGCATATATGCTCCTAACTCACACCAATTAAAATTTTTGCGGAAAGTACTCAAACAAATCGAGCAGGTGCGTTTTGGGAGCATACTCATATGTGGTGATTTTAACATGATTTTAGATAGTGAACTGGATACCTCTTCTGGAGTAAGGAACCATCTACCTAATTTAAAAAAACTCCTACACCAGGAAGGTCTATTCGACGCCTGGCGTTGCCTGAACGCAAATGAAAGATCATATTCGTATTATTCTCCTAGATTCAATACTTACTCCAGACTAGATATGTTCCTCACAGATTTAGATCTTTTGCATAGAACTACCAGATCCTCTATCCTTGATATAACGTGGTCGGACCACGCACCCGTCATACTAACTATCGAAGGGGGTAGAATGCATGCATCGCCCCGCATATGGCGAAACAATGAAACGGTACTGCAAGACCCAAAATACCATACTGAAATATCACAACAACTTGTAGAATACTTTCAAATTAATGACCCTACATGCACTAATGCCTTTATAAATTGGAACGCCCATAAGGCTTTCATTAGGGGGGCCCTTATTAAAATTAACTCAAAAATCCGGAAGACCCGTGCCGCTAACTTAAACAGCCTACTAACTGAACTCCGCTCTCTAGAACATCGCAACCAACAAAACCCGTCTATTGATCTAGCAACGCAACTATCCCAAATTAGATATAAAATTAGAGAATGGTATAGCATGCTCCATGATAATGCTATGGCAAGACTCCGGCTTAATTACTACGGAAACAATAACAAAGCAGGTAAATTCCTGGCCAATCGTTTAAAAGACAGACGCACTAGAACGTCGATCCCTTACCTACTTCACCCTAAAACAGCAGACAAGGTGGAGCATCCCCAAAAGATAGCAGACGCCTTCGCAGATTATTATTCGTCACTCTATAACCTACATACGGACCCCAATACAATGTCACCTACAAAAGGAAACATAGCATCCTTCCTAGATAAAGTCAACTTGCCCTCACTAACTGACACCCAACTCCAGGAACTAAGATCTCCAATTTCCCCCGCTGAGTTAGACAAAGCTATTCACTCCCTACCCTCCGGAAAATCACCAGGCCCAGATGGGCTCTCTAATGTGTACTATAAAAAATTCAGCCAAATTTTATCCCCACATCTCCTATCTATCTTGAATGCTGCCAGGACAGCAGGTTCCTTCCCAGCTGAAATGCTTAAAGCCTTTGTTGTCACCCTACCTAAACCAGGGAAATCTCCAGACACACCAGCCAACTTTCGTCCCATTTCTCTCCTCAATGGAGACATTAAACTATACGCTAAAATAATTGCAAATAGAATCTTTGACATTATGCCAAATTTAATTAATCCAGACCAAACTGGATTTACAAAGGGGAGGCAGGCCTCAGACGCCACACGACGCCTACTAGGCCTCATTCACCAAGCTGGGACTCGTGGGACGCCTTCTCTGCTTCTTTCAATAGATGCGGAGAAGGCGTTCGACAGAGTCCATTGGGAGTACATGACAGAAGTACTTATAAAATTTGGTTTTCGGCATGAGGCCCTGTCGGCTATCCTGGCGCTTTACTCTACACCTTCAGCCCAGGTGTACACCATGGGGCTAGTGTCCAAAACATTTCATATATCGAATGGCACCCGCCAGGGGTGTCCCTTGTCGCCCCTGATATTTAATATGATGATAGAGCCCCTGGCGGAGGCCATTAGATCTCACCCGCACATTACCGGTCTTAAGGCCAGAAGGAGAGACCATATAGTCAATCTGTTCGCGGACGATATAATATTGTTCCTATCAAACCCGGTCGTGTCACTTCCACATACACATAAGATCCTGGAGGAATTTGGTAAGATCTCTTACTATAAAGTAAACTTTACAAAGTCACTCATATTAGACCTAGGGCTAAACCGACACGCGAGTTCTCACCTCAAGCAAGCGTTCCCATATGTCTGGGCGCCCAAACATATCACCTATTTAGGCATACAGATATCCAACAATTTATCCACTATTGCAGATCTTAACATCAAACATCTTACACAAGAAATCCAAAAGACCATATCCCGTATTTCCAAAATTATATTATCATGGGCAGGAAGAATAGCAGCATTTAAAATGCTAATCCTGCCAAAAATTCTATATATATTCCAAACCCTCCCAATTCCTTATAAGTCCGCACACTTCACGTGTTGAATAAACTCCTTAAGCAGTACATATGGCAGGGCAAGAGAGCGAGATGCCCTTCTCATAAGCTTATCATGCATAAAAAGGCGGGTGGCATGGGTCTTCCGGAATTTAGGGATTACTACTGGGCGGTAATACTAGCACAAGCCAAACTATGGTTCTTACCTAACCCCGATCAACTATGGGTAGGCTTAGAAGAATGTATAGCACATACTCACAATATGAGCCTCCTACTCATAGCGGACTCCTGGAAACCTAGATCTCTGATACATCTACCCCCCACGATCGTAGCAACGATCACCGCATGGAGGCATCTACTACAACAACAAAAATCAGATCAACCCCACACAGTAGTCAGGGTCCCGATCCAAACCTTGGAAATGCTGATTCCATACAGCAATATCTCAAAATGGAAGGAGAATGGCATAGAGTGGGTAGATGAAATATATACTCAAGAGGGCATGAAATCGTTCGTCTCCATACGACACGTATACAATATTCCCCCAACTAGTATATATCTATATAATCAGGTGTCATCTTTTCTTAAGAGATCTCCCCCACCAATCATTGAAATCAACAGTCCAATATGGCAGTACTTTGTATCTCCTACCCTCAAAACCCGAGGCATTTCGCTTATTTACAACACCTTACAATATAAGCAATGTCTGGTAAAATCCCCCTCCATGATTACTTGGGAGAGGGATCTAAACCAAACATACGATATAAACCAATGGAGAAAAGCCCTCGCATATAACTATGCAGCCACTCACTGCGCCAACCATTGGGAGCTCAACCAAAAAGTTCTACATAAATGGTACAGGACTCCACACCAACTGGCAAGAATGTTTTCCACGCACTCTTCACTCTGCTGGAGAGATTGCGGCAGTGTAGGTACTATCTTACATATTTTTTGGCATTGCAAAAATGTTTCTAGCTATTGGAGGAAGATATTTAGCATACTCACGGAAATCACCGGAATAATTCAATCCCCAAATCCAGCCTTAGCGATACTGCATCTTAGTATAGAAGACTACCCACCCCAATTCCGCATAGTAGTGATACACATCTTAACTACTGCCAAATTAATAATTGCCCGTCATTGGAAAAGTACACAATCCCCAAATCCTTCTGAAGTACTAGTCCAGGTGAACTTAAATTATCAGTATGAAAGATTGCTAGCACTGAGAAATTCTTGTGGCTTGAAATTTGACCAACACTGGAAATGTTGGACAGAGTGGTACAGGAAATAATCTGTCTGACAATGTGATATTTCTGATCTAGAAGCACGCCAGATGGCCCCCGGCACAGCGTGATCCCAGATGGGGTGCCGGGGAGCCAGAGGGCGTCCCACAATGCAAAATTGAACATTCTATGTATTCACAATAGTTGTACTTTAACCGATCCCACTGAACCGATTACAAAATATGAACATGTCATTTGAGGTGAAATGTTTAAACTACGGTCGTAAACGTAACTCTCTTTCTTTTTCTTTCTTTCTCTTTTCTCCTTCTCTCTTTACTTAATTTTGGTTGTTAATTACCATTCCGTAGTCCACCACTATTTGTATTTGTTTTATTATTTGTACCATGTAAAAATTTCAATAACAACTATTTTCAAAAAAAAAAAAAAAAAAGGTTGAAAAAAAAGAAGAATAAATAGGATAACAAATTGCTAAAGAATATTTCCCTTAACCTCCTTAGCGGTAATCCTGAGTCTGGCTCGGGCTGGGATTTCAGTAACACGAGCCAGACTCGGGATCGCATCGCTGGATACAGGGAGGATACAGGGAGAAGTTACTTACCTTGTCCCCTGGATCCAGCGATATCCTCCGTGCTGTGTGATCGAGCTGTCCTCAGTGCCCGAGTGCCGCCGAGCTCCGTTCCCTGCGACGTTACGACGCACGGGAACGGAGATCGGCACCAAATTCAAAAAAGTAAAAACACACAAAACACACACAGTACTGTAATCTTACAGATTACAGTACTGTATAAAAAAATACACACCCCCTTCGTCCCTAGTGATCTGTCCAGTGCCCTGCATGCACTTTTATATTATAAATACTGTTTTTTCTGCCTGGAATTTGGAGATTGTCCATAGCAACCAAAAACTGTCCCTTTATGTCAAAAGTAATTTTAGACCAACTAGAAAACAGCGATAATAAATTATAATCACTTGCAGAATTGAGCGATAGTGATTTGTGGGGAAATTCGTCATCAAACACTAAATCTAATGACAGCGACAATTCTGCAAATGAGCAAATTTCAGTGTTTTTGGATTTAATTACATTATTGAATAATTTTTATTATTATTTATTATCATTATTTATTATATTATAAATGTTATCATACCTGGGATGTCTGCTAGACTCTGGTTTGAACAGATTTGAGAGAGTTATTCCTAAGAATTGCAGGCCTACAATATAAAACACCAAATTTCCATGCAAAATAATTCTACCGCTTTTAGCACCTAAAATCAGAACTAATCATACCGCCAAGGAGGTTAAAATAACTTAAAAATAGCAGTTATGGCTTTAATAAATTCTTATGGATAATGAAAAAAGAGAACATATTACATCTGTCCGTGCAAGGTATTAGGTAATAAAGCAAGATTTTCTAACAAACATTATGAGTGGAGAGGAGAACTGACAGGCAATTCTGTTTTGCTGTAATTGTAGGTATACAGTATCTGGTGGTGCAATGATAAACCTGCCCACCACCATCCACTAACTCCCGTACTCATTAACATGTAATGGCAACATTTTAACATAACAATACTAAGAGGAAGTGGCATAGCTGCATATACCTAGGCCCCATTGCAGGTTTTGGGTGAGGCCAACCCCCCAATTTCCACCTCCTTACATTTTCTCCTTCCCCGCAGTTGCTCCTTTCTGCACCAATAATTAATTTCAATGCAGAACACACTATGCAAAAAAGTGTTATTACATTTTTAATAGCAAACCTGAGCAGGAAACATAGCATAGGCAGCTGTGATGCTCAGGGATGCAGTGCCTTGCATGTCATCAAATGCAATGCAACATCGCATGACTAACCATGGAAGACACAGGTTCTTGCACTTGGTGGTAAGTGTAAAAGAGATTTTACAGTCAGATTATAGTATGCGTGGCCAGCTTAATACTAAGCTCTGAGGAATAAAATGAAAGACAACAAAATTACATAGAAAAATGAAACAGCTATAATCAGATAATAGGATTTATTTCCAGGTTCTGCAGCTCTATTTCTTTGGAAATGGCTAAGGTGCTGAGTAAAAACAGAACTGGAGCTGACATTAGACTTCACCAAAAAGAAATCAAACCTAAATTAAAAAAATGAAAGGAACAAGTACAAGCTGAAGCCTAATTTTAGTGGTACTGAATGATAAGAAATGATGTTAAGCATGCATAATAATATGATCTAAACTTTACTACTAGATAAAAATATATTTTTTTAATTATATAGACTAATGCTATAAAAGCAACTTATCTCCTTGTGTCTTGTTGCTATGACTGCTTCTACCTGTTTTAATGAAAACTACTAAAAAAAGATTAGATAAAAACCGAGGAAAATTGCTGTAATGATGACTTAAGTTTCCACAGCTCAAATGAAGATAGAAGAGGTTATATTAAAGGGTGCAGTGGATTTTTGTGAATGCATTCGCCTTCTTCATTCATCTATAAATATCAAGGTCATATGTAAGACTGTGACAGACATACATACAGTATGCAAGTGTAAACCCATAGATTGTTTTATTTAGTTTTAATATTATGGTTTGCTACTCTCCATAACTTTCCGCTATGCTTAAATAAAGCAATTGTGTACCTATAGTTTTATGATATTATAATAGCCTCTGCTGTGGGAGTTACTGCATTGGTGCTCCTACAAGAAAAAGAGCAAAAACATATGGCCATGGCCTTGTGTTAACAGTGCATAAAATATAATTTCCCCCAATTTTTTTCCATTCTTCCCTTCTAATATTTAGATCTGAACACTTTTTTGCTGTTCTTCTGTATACCAACATAAAAAATAAACCTTATACAATTCCATAGTACAAAATGTAATAATTAGGGATGGCCAAACTGTTCGCCCGGCGGTCGTTTCGTGGCAAATTTCGGCTGTTCGCGGTCCGCCCGTTCGGCGGACTATTGCTGCTGTTCGCCCGGCGGACTTACGTGTTTACTGTGTAAAAGAACTTTGACCTATGATGACACATCCATCATGTGGTACAGGACAGCCAATTGAGACATTACAGCACATGGACACTTGGACATTCCCCCTAACTTATAAATAGACCCGATCCGGCGGCCATTTTACATTCTTTCTTCTGTCACTATAGGAAGAGGTTGCTGTGTGGAGCAGGGAGAGACTGCAGTGACCCAAATCGCTAGCTATTAGGTCCACAAAAGTTCTTTTAAGGACTGGTATGGTATAGGTGTTAGGTGTAGTTCAGGATATAGGTTTGAGGCACTGCTATTCAAGTCATTGTTGCTGCAGTTTGTCTTTTGTCAGGGCTGAGAGAGGGACAGGACGCTGTGTGCAGCAGGGACAGTCAGTTTAATCATTAGCTGTTACTATTAGGTCCACAAAAGTCCTTTTCAGGACTGGTATGGTAAAGGAGTACAGGATATAGTTTTGAGTGCTATTCAAGTTCTTGTTGCAGGAGCCTGTGTTTTGTCAGTTTAAATAGGGACAGGCAGGAAGCTGTGTGTGACAGTGAGGGACAGTCAGTTTAATCAGTAGCTGTTACTATTAGGTCCAGAAAGGTTCTTTTCAGGATTGGTATGGTAATAGGCTTGTACACGTATAATATTCGTTCTTCCAAATATAGAAAGAATATTATACTTGACTGCTGCCCTTCTGCTGCAGTAGTCCTTTATGAGTATAGGGACTGAGGTACAATCTGCTAATCACAACCTACTATTTGCACAAAGGTCCTTCTAAGGACTGGTAAGGTATAGCGTACTACAGTATATAGGGTTGAGTGAGGTACAGTCTGCTAATCCTTAAGGACTGGTATAGGTCCACAATATATAGGGTTGAGGTGCACTACTGCTGACTGCTGCCCAATTCTGCAGCAGTCCTTTATCAGTATAGGGACTGAGGTACAGTCTGCTAATCACAACCTACTATTTGCACAAAGGTCCTTCTAAGGATTGGTAAGGTATAGCGTACTACAGTATATAGGGTTGAGTGAGGTACAGTCTGCTAATCCTTAAGGACTGGTATAGGTCCACAATATATAGGGTTGAGGTGCACTACTGCTGACTGCTGCCCTATTCTGCAGCAGTCCTTTATCAGTATAGGGACTGAGGTACAGTCTGCTAATCACAACCTACTATTTGCACAAAGGTCCTTCTAAGGACTGGTAAGGTATAGCGTACTACAGTATATAAGGTTGAGTGAGGTACAATCTGCTAATCCTTAAGGACTGGTATAGGTCCACAATATATAGGGTTGAGGTGCACTACTGCTGACTGCTGCCCTATTCTGCAGCAGTCCTTTATCAGTATAGGGACTGAGGTACAGTCTGCTAATCACAACCTACTAGTTCCACAAAGGTCCTTATAAGGACTGGTAAGGTATAGTGTACTACAGTATATAGGGTTGAGTGAGGTACAGTCTGCTAATCACAACCTAAAAAGAACACCGTACTATATGCCAGTATCCTCCTGTTTGAAGAGGTTGAGCGGTGTCATATTTTTGGGGCCCAGCAGCAAGTTGCTGGTATCA
The DNA here is from genome assembly GCF_037356315.1 of Lithobates pipiens. Taxonomy (NCBI): domain Eukaryota; kingdom Metazoa; phylum Chordata; class Amphibia; order Anura; family Ranidae; genus Lithobates; species Lithobates pipiens. The sequence goes on from NW_027507903.1 coordinate 236,190,688, forward strand.
GTGCTGCTGTTAGTGCTCTCTATCTCGGTGCTGGTGTCAGTGCACTCTATCATGGTGCAGGTGTCAGTGCTGTATATCACGGTGCTAGTGCTGGTGATCATCTCCTGCACCCTCTTCTTTGCCTACCCTGACCTTCCCTCGCCTCCATTGTGTCAAGAGTCCTGAATTGTCAGAATTTCACATATAAAAAAAAGAATGCTTGTAGTTGCCGATCCCAGATTCACCTCATACATGTGTTAGGTCACGGTGCTGGTGTCAGATCACTCTATCACGGTGCAGGTGTCAGTGCTGTATATCACGGTGCTGGTGCTGGTGATCATCTCCTGCACCCTCTTCTTTGCCTATCCTGACCTTCCCTCGCCTCCATTGTCTCAAGAGTCCTGAATTGTCAGAATTTCACATATAAAAAAAAGAATGCTTGTAGTTGTCGATCCCAGATTCACCTCATACATGTGTTAGGTCACGGTGCTGGTGTCAGATCACTCTATCACGGTGCAGGTGTCAGTGCTGTATATCACGGTGCTGGTGCTGGTGATCATCTCCTGCACCCTCTTCTTTGCCTATCCTGACCTTCCCTCGCCTCCATTGTCTCAAGAGTCCTGAATTGTCAGAATTTCACATATAAAAAAAGAATGCTTGTAGTTGTCGATCCCAGATTCACCTCATACATGTGTTAGGTCACGGTGCTGGTGTCAGATCACTCTATCACGGTGCAGGTGTCAGTGCTGTATATCACGGTGCTGGTGCTGGTGATCATCTCCTGCACCCTCTTCTTTGCCTATCCTGACCTTCCCTCGCCTCCATTGTCTCAAGAGTCCTGAATTGTCAGAATTTCACATATAAAAAAAGAATGCTTGTAGTTGTCGATCCCAGATTCACCTCATACATGTGTTAGGTCACGGTGCTGGTGTCAGATCACTCTATCACAGTGCAGGTGTCAGTGCTGTATATCACGGTGCTGGTGCTGGTGATCATCTCCTGCACCCTCTTCTTTGCCTACCCTGACCTTCCCTCGCCTCCATTGTCTCAAGAGTCCTGAATTGTCAGAATTTCACATATAAAAAAAGAATGCTTGTAGTTGTCGATCCCAGATTCACCTCATACATGTGTTAGGTCACGGTGCTGGTGTCAGATCACTCTATCACGGTGCAGGTGTCAGTGCTGTATATCACGGTGCTGGTGCTGGTGATCATCTCCTGCACCCTCTTCTTTGCCTACCCTGACCTTCCCTCACCTCCATTGTCTCAAGAGTCCTGAATTGTCAGAATTTCACATATAAAAAAAGAATGCTTGTAGTTGTCGATCCCAGATTCACCTCATACATGTGTTAGGTCACGGTGCTGGTGTCAGATCACTCTATCACGGTGCAGGTGTCAGTGCTGTATATCACGGTGCTGGTGCTGGTGATCATCTCCTGCACCCTCTTCTTTGCCTACCCTGACCTTCCCTCGCCTCCATTGTCTCAAGAGTCCTGAATTGTCAGAATTTCACATATAAAAAAAGAATGCTTGTAGTTGTCGATCCCAGATTCACCTCATACACGTGTTAGGTCACGGTGCTAGTGTCAGATCACTCTATCACGGTGCAGGTATCAGTGCTCTATATCACGGTGCTGGTGCTGGTGATCATCTCCTGCACCCTCTTCTTTGCCTACCCTGACCTTTCCTCGCCTTCATTGTCTCAAGAGTCCTGAATTGTCAGAATTTCACATATAAAAAATGAATGCTTGTAATTGTCGATCCCAGATTCACCTCATACATGTGTTATGTCATTGGCCATGTGGTGGGACTATGGTGGGTGCACAGCTAGTAATTATTTTGTGGCTGCAAATATGACCTGTAGGTTTGTAAAGTTCACCATCCCTGTGCTATGCTGACTTCCTCCTGGGGCTGTACCTCTGCTGTGCATATTATGAGGGGCTCCCACCATCCCTGTGCTATGCTCATTATGAGGGGCCCCCACCATCCCTGTGCTATGCTCATTATGAGGGGCTCCCACCATTCCTGTGCTATGCTGACTTCCTCCTGGGGCTGCTTATTATGAGGGGCTCCCACCATCCCTGTGCTATGCTGACATGCTCCTGGGGCTGCTTATTATGAGGGCTCCCACCATCCCTGTGCTATGCTGACTTCCTCCTGGGGCTGCTTACGGTGCAGGTGTCAGTGCTGTATATCACGGTGCTGGTGTCAGTGCTGTATATCACGGTGCTGGTGTCAGTGCTTTATGTCACACTGCTGATGTCAGTGCTCTCTATCACGGTACTGGTGTCAGATCACTCTATCACGGTGCAGGTGTCATTGCTGTATGTCACGCTGCTGATGTCAGTGCTGTATATCACGGTGCTGGTGTCAGTGCTGCATATCCAGGTGCTGGTGTCAGTGCTTTATGTCACGCTGCTGATGTCAGTGCTCTCTATCACGGTGCTGGTGTCAGATCACTCTATCACGGTGCAGGTGTCATTGCTGTATGTCACGCTGCTGATGTCAGTGCTGTATATCATGGTGCTGGTGTCAGTGCTGTATATCACGGTGCTGGTGTCATTGCTGTATGTCACGCTGCTAGTGATCATCTCCTGCACCCTCTTCTTTGCCTACCCTGACCTTCCCTCTCCTCCATTGCCTTAATGCGCTCCACAGTCCTGAATTGTCACAATTTCACATATAAAAAAAGAATGCTTGTAGTTGTCGATCCCAGATTCACCTCATACATGTGTTATGTCATTAACCATGTGGTGGGACTATGTTTGCACAGCTAGTAATTATTTTGTGGCTGCAAATTTGACCTGTAGGTTTGCAAAGTTCGCCTCCCATTGAAGTCAATGGGGCCCGCCGCGAACGTTACAGTTTGCAAACTATCGGCCGCATTCGCGTTCCGTGTTCGCGAAACGTCACGTCGGAAGTTCGTCCATCACTAGTAATAATTCACAGTGAATAATGTTGCCATACAACACAGTAATCAAGTTGAGTGAATCATAAGATTTGTGGATGAATAAATCTCATCGTTAATTCTTCCGTAACATATCCGATTTATCTAATGATTTGGACAATTATCTAGAAGAGATTATATCTAATTTTGTAACTGATTTTATTCGAGAAATGCATGAATAGTATCAATTATACCTTGCATTTAGGCTTCACTTATCCTAACAGCAGGTCCACTTTAAATATCCCCTTTCTTCTTTACTTCTGTCACTAGTATTGTTTCTAAACAGTACATCCAGAAATAAGCAGATAGTACAATTCATTCATAATCCTTGGAACTACTGATAACTGCTCGTGTTAAAGACAACAGTAATGCCAATCAAGGATTCTGTATTAGAAAATGGGTCAGTAAGGTTATCACTTCATTGTCTTCACTTGTCAAATGCTATTTTGCCTGGCGTATCTACACACTTTTTTTTAGCTGCTCCATTCAGCACTGAGTCATGCCAGGGTGCTTGTTGAGAGATGAGGGATTCCAATTTCCCTATTTCAAACGTACAGCTTTCTCTGTCTCGAAGACATTTTATCATCCAGCAATGCTAGGAGCCTGTACAACCCTTGCTCAAAACCCTGACACTTATGTCACATGGGGACTTCGTGCAGTGTCATCTGTTTAATGTCAAACAGAGAAGACTTGGCACCCACAGATTTCAGAACATAAACTGCCACACAAAAAGAACACACATGCAATGTCAATAAAAAAGGATAGAGCACAAATTACTGGTAAAAACATTATAGAGGATCAACCAGAGAGATAACCGGTTTTCCTATCTGTTCCTATAGAGCAGACATGGGCAAATAGCAGCCCGACAGCCACATCTGGCCCTTTGCCCCTCCCTATCCAGCCTGCGATGACTCCACTGTAAACATACCTCTCTGAGCCAGTCAACTTGGAAACTTACAGACTGAAAAGCATGCTGACAGATGTCTGTGTGAATGCTTTGGAGAGCAGCCAGAGCTAGAAGGACCAGAGGAGTAGATTGGCAGAGCAGGGAGGCTCATCTCTGGTGGGAATTGCCTAGGAGATCCCCAGTCTATTCCGCCCCTCTGCTATCAGCCAGTTCTGTATCCAGTGTAGGGGAACATACTCTCTCTGTGACAGTGGTAGTCCTACTCTTCCAGCTTTCTCCTGCTTGCAGCTGCATAGTGTTTCTTCCCCAGGACAGCAGTGAGAACATCTACCACATGCTGGTTTGCCACATATCAGCATATGGTTAAAGTCTGACACATGCCCGTCATAGTGTTTCTCCCCTAGGGCAGCAGTGACAAAGTCTGACACATGTCAGTCAGTAGTGAGAAAGTCTGCTACAAGTTCCAGTCAGCTACCCAATCCTTCTCCCTTGCTAACAATGGTCATACAACACAGCACTCAGATCTTGCCCAGCTACCTCCTGCTTTCAGCTGCATAGTGTTTCTCCCCCCTGAGCAGCAGTAAGAAAGTGTTGGTCAGCTACCTGATCCTCCTACCCCTGTGACAGCAGCCATCCAACACAGTATGTCAGTGCTTTCTTCACTAGTATCCAGATGTTTGCAGCTACACATTCAGGGGCAGTGATTATCACCGCCTTCCACTGTACATACATGAGCCAGTCAGTTATCTGGTTCTGTCAGCTCCCATGCAGAAGCCAGCAGCAGAACATCCAGCTTTTACTTCCCGCAGTTTATGCAAGATGGTGTGCACTCTATATCATACACCACAGAACATTGACCACCATTGGGAGTCCTTTATTAATTTCTTCTTCTCTCCGCTTCTTCTTCCATCTTCTTTCCTCTGGTCTTTCTTTGGTGTTCTTTTTTTTCCACCATCTTCTTCTTCTCCATCTTCTTCTTCATCTTCTTCTTCCTCCGCTCTTCTTGTCCCGCAACTTGCTCTGGCTTCTTGTCCACTCCGTCCGCACAACCCGCCTCAGTGGGATTCTTCTGCCGTGTGACGCTTCTGTTCTTCTGACACTTCTTATATAACGGAGGGTGGGGCAACCCTGTGACCCTGCCCCCTCTGACGCACGGGAACTTCCCTATGGCTTTCCCTGTTTTGTCAGAGGGGGTCACACGTTTACGTAAACGGAAGGATCTACTTGCAGTAAGGGCTACTCGGGATAACAATACATCCCTGGTCCCATTTATCACTAACTACTCTGTACAGCATAGAAAAGTCAAAAGCCTAATTAAAATAAATATTGGCACTTGCTGAACAATGACCCAGTATTGGGGTTGGCTCTTCTGAGAGATCACAGGTTCTCTTCAGGGTGCCCCTTCACTAAAAGATAGGCTGGCTCCCAATGTCCTTGACCTTTCAACCATCAGGAAAGGTTTTTTCGAAAACCTTACTGGCTTCTATCAATGCAGACAACGCCGTGTGTGCTCTATCAATGGGTGCACACACAGACGCACTAATAGGTTTATTTCTTCTAGTACTCAATGAGAATATAAAATTGAACCTTTCATTACATGCTCGACGGAGGGGGTCATTTACCTGCTTTAGTGCCCATGTGGGCTACAATATGTGGGTAGGACTAAACTACCCCTCTCCATCAGATTGAATGAGCATATCACCGATATTAAAAGTGGCTTTCAGAAACATTCAGTTTCTAAGCATTACCTTTTAGTACATAATAAGGACCCCTCCAGAACCCTATTTTTTGAGATTGATAAATATTGCCCACATTGGAGAGGAAGTGCTCTGGTCAGGAGTATTTCTAGGTTAGAAATGGCCTGGATACATAAAGTAAAATGTTATGCTCCCTGTGGCTTGAACATAGATACAGACATTAATGCGTTTATAGATAATTCCTGAATGGTGCATTATGTTTGTTCTCCCCTATTTGTTTGATGTGAACTCGATGTGGGTTAAAGACCTGGAGCTTCAGTGTGGTACCTGCTAATCATTATTGAGATCAAATTCTTGGTCTAATTACCTATTATCCATTATCCAAAATAATTTTATGTTTTCCAGTACATGTGGTTTACCTCTGTACTTTTGAGGTTCCTGTGTGTACATTTTTCCTCCTATCAATACATATTTTTAATTGTGATTTTAACACAATTTAACACTTTTAACTCTGAGGCTATGCCCTTTTGTCTACATACGTCCTGTTAATTCAGGCGTGTGGACATTTAGTTGTATCCTGCTGGAGGGTTTCCGTTTGGGTATGCTATTAATGCCAGAGTCTGTCCCTGTCCTCCTTTATATAGTAGAACAACTAAATACAATTTAATTAACGTATTTTTAATATTTATAATATTTTTCTTTACATTAGAAATTTATAATGAATTTATACGTTTTCCATGGGTTATGCCTGAAGTTCTGTTTTTTTGACTCACAACAAGGCTTGGTTTTATTCTGGCTCTATATAATACGCGACACGTCAGCGCGTTGCCAGTTCCCCAGACAATGTCATTTTTTTGACGAAACGTGTGTTGGGAGGAGTTGGCGTGCTGACATCACTGCATACTTGTGTCTTAGTGGACGGGCGTCCATGCATAGCCGGCCTACTACTTGCTGCTATTTGCTGTTTTTCCATTTTAACATTGTAAGTGCAACCTTTTAAATTCCTATTAAAAATACGTTAGACGGTATTATGCTATGGTGAGCTTTCTTTGTCTGGGTTTCATATGATTGCCCATCAAAGTTTCTTGGCCCAGGAGAGTCTGTTGAGGTACCTTATACCTGGTAGAGTGTGGGTCCCCTGAGACATCTGTGCTGCTTCTATGATATAAGCCCGGGATCGGAGACATCTTTGGATAAAGGCCCTAACCGGGTTGTAGGTCACAAGCTTTAGTAGCTTGCTATTTGGATAAGCTTGCATTTCTTATGGTGGTCACAATCCTTGATGCGGTGGTGGATTTGTCACAAAATCATCATTTGTTTCTGAACACCTTTTTTTTGAGGACTTGATTATGAACTTGCTATGTTTTGGGGATGCTTTTCTTCAGCAGGGACATGGAAGCTGGTCCGAGATGATGGGAAGAGTGATGGAGCCAAATACAGGGCAATCTTAGAAGAAAACCTGTTTGATTCTGCAATAGACTTGAGTCTGGAGCCGAGGTTTACGTTCCAGCACGACAATAACCCTAAACATACCGCCAGAGCTACAATAGAATGGCTTAGATTAAAGCATAGTCATATTTTAGAATGGTCCAGTCAAAGTTAAGATCTAAATCCAATTGAAAATCTGTGGCAAGACTTGAAAATTGCTGTTCACAGACACTCTCCATCCAATCTGACAGAGCTTGAGCTATTTTGCAAAGAAGATTGAGCAAATATTTCACTATAGATGTGCAAAGCTGGGAGAGACATACCCCAAAAGACTTGCAGCTATATTTGAAGCCAATGGTGGTTCTACAAAGTATACTCAGGAGGGTTGAATACAAATGCACTCCACACTTTTCACATATTTATTTATAAAAAATTCTGAAAACCATTTATCAATTTCCTTCCATTTTACAATTATGTGCTACTTTGTGTTGGTCTATCACATAAAATCCCAATAAAATACATTTACTTTTTTGGTTTTACCATGACAAAATGTGGAAAATTTCAAGGGGTGTGAATACTTTTTGAAAGGCAATGTATGGTATAACAAAGGACTTTAAGATTACAATTGAGCTGGTGGCAATATGGTCAGTGAAAGTGGAGACAACAGGGAATGATTTGTTTGTGGAGGTAAATGAATGCTTGGCCAAGCTGGGACTGAAATGGGAAAAAACTAACAGGTGTTACAGCAAATTGTTGTCCAACTCTGAAGGGGAAAAATTGACTTTTGCAGTGGATGCATAATAAAATGACTAAAATGAACCCTGAACAGAAATTGGTATTTTTATATTGTATTATACAACAGGAGGTGTTGGGTAGATCAGTGCTTAAAATTAAAGAATTACTTAAGGCAAAACTTTTGTTTTAGTTTTGGATAGAGTGCAGGGGGATTAAAAAGCATGTCCGTTTTTATTGCAGTGTGTTCTCCGTTAAGAAGATTAAACTTTTCTATTTGTCCTGTTTACCATTATCATTGAAAGTGAAAGTAAAATAAAATCCCAGATTGTGGGTTGTCCCCAAAAAAGCAATACAGGGGACATCTTCCAATGGGGACACTAGTTCTGGTGATCTGGGGGTCCCCAAGGTATTTCCTTCATTTGGGGACAGGAAGTGAAGAGAATTCTCCACAATTGGACACATGGCAAAAAATAAATAAAAAATCTGACATATGGAAAAAAAGGTTTGTCTATGGTTCTGCTTTAACCATATTATTTATGGTGCAACTAAAATAGTTAACTTCATCAGAGCAAAAACATTGACTCACAGACAGGTGTTTTGGAGGAACATGAGAATGAATATCGTGACAAAAGCTACCACATAGCAGCCAGATGGCTTAGCCTGGGAAAAAATGTTAATGTTGGAACTCAGAGTTCTGTAAGAAGAAAGGGAAGAACATCCAAGGCCTATCAGATGCAGATTACATGACCGATTTTGGATTTGTTGTTGATGTGACTCCACTAATGAACTAAATACCATACTGCAATACAGGGGCCTTTTTGTACATGAAATTATGCAGACTTTCATGAGAACAATGCAGTTTCTTTAAAGCCAGAGGACAACATTCTCAGCCACTTGCTAACACTAAAGGATGTCGCACCATCAGCTGATCACCTTCGCGGGTACTTATCTATGTTAGGATCACTGCATGGTGAGTTTTCAAGGTGATTTCAAGGCTTCAAAACAGTGGAGAATGAGCAGGATTTTGTTTCCCTTTACCTGCAGTGTGGATAATACACCCAGTGATGTTCAGCTCACGCTCATTGACCTTCAGTCTGATACATTGCTGGCAGAGCCCTTTAAGTCAGTATCATCGTATTACTCTTCTCTCAGGCTGGGTTCACATCTAAGCTGTATACACTCGCACAGAGGTACCGGTGTGTTCCTGTTCTCTGTTTCAGGGACAAATCAGGGCAGAATCTTTACCTGAATTTGGCCCCAAAAAGGAGCCAAAGATGCACAAGACCTCTGTGCAATCCACTGCCCTGGAGATAGAGAGCCGGTCACAATTCCCTGTCATGCCAATTCGCACTAGTGTGAAACCAGCCTGAAAGAATAGAGCTTAACACATATGACATTAGGAGGCATGCTCAGAAGATGTAAGTTCTCTTTGCATCTACCTATATATGTGAACAAACATTCTTAGTGATGTAGTTCAACAAATACAGATCATTTCTCACTGATGATCACCTGCAAGCTATCCTTTGCATATCCGCCTCAGACATTTTGCTAGACTACAGTGCACTTGTTAAGGTCCAAGAAAGACTGGATTTTTCTCAGTGAACAAGAAAAAAGAACTTTAAAACATCAAAAGCACTTATTGTTTCTTGTATAAAGGTAATTATCTGCTGGCCTTTAACATACTGCAAATCATTCAAATCTCAGTATTGTTTTTTTATGAATATTGACGTAGCACATTATGTTAAAAATAAAATGACTGTCTGGTGTTTTTACTTTTTTACTGCTATATTTGACATACCCCACATTTTCATAGCGATTGTAGCATATTCTTTTCAGTAGCAGCTTTAATTAAGCGAGTAAATTAATTTAGCCATTTGGTTCGACCTTCCACAAGAGTCCCAGCTTCTCATGTGGCCACTTGGGAAAAGTAATTGCCCACCTTTTGCTATAGAGGCATAGTATATTATAGTATTTATGATGATTAGGATGATTCATTTGGCCTGTTAACAAATTATATTTAGCTTATATGTTTTTCATGTTTGATCTAATGAATGTTAGGTTACAGAGAACATGAGACATTCTCGCAATTCTGTGTACATCACAGATCAGCACAGAAGAGAGGCATCTGCTCTAGAAGTGAGACATGGTAAGAAAAAGATCACCGATTACGGTAACTGCTCCACTGCACAAGCAGAATGCAGAGATGACTGTTTACATGCACTTCAACCAAGATTTTAGATGGCTAATATTAAGAACTTCAGTTATAGATAATTTTACTGTAGAAACTTAGAAATGATTTGTTTTCAGTCTCTTTAATGTATAAAAAATTGATAAACCTTTATCTGTGTTCCTATCATTTACCTTAAAATCATTTGTGTTATGATCCTTTTAGGGTTCCATTTACAAAAATAAACACTTTAAGTAGATCAAAGGTCAAAACATAATTTTTTTTATTTTGGATAGAGTAACCAATAGTTAACCCACGTATCAAGTTTTTTTTTTTTTTTGCCATTTATGTCTCATTGGAGAAAATTATTTTCACTTTCAGACACAACAGCAAGCAAGGAGAAATTTTCCAAAGTGGAGAAAACACCCTTTTTAGACACTTGTTAGACAAGGAATTCATTGTCTCAATTGGAAGAGTTCCTCTCCAATGGGGACACTTGATTTAATTTTTAGTCCATTGACAGTAGTCACCAACAGGGATGAGCCTGGGTAGGAACACACATGGGTTTGGTTCACAAGGGTTCAGCTGAACATATTAAAAGTTCAGATGCCGAATCCGAATGTAATTGAAATCAAAGACATTTTCTACGATTTTAGGGCTAATAGCCTGGGGTTGGCAAAAAATGCATGGAGAGCTGGGCACTGCCCTAGGAGACATGCACCAATGCAAACAAAAATAAAAAATAAAAAATGACTGTTGAAAGTGAATTTAAATAATGTTGAAAGTTCAACTCTGAAAGTGCACTATATAAAAAACTATATAAAAAACTAAACCTGCCCATGACATGGTGCTTTTCTACTGTCTAAACAAAGTAGTAAAGCAAAAAAGCCATTTTAATATGCTGTTAATTCACATTTCTCTGCAAGTTTCCTTTATATTTCAGTTTTGCAATGGAGACTTCCTTTTTTTGTAATTGTATTTTTATTAGGTTCAAAAAGGAAATATGAAAACAGTACAAACATAACCATTGCATCACAGGATGCATAAAAAGAAACATGCACATGGCATGACAACATCATAGAACATCAACAATACATTCTTGTAGTATTAAAACCTCAGTAAAGATTAAGATTAACATAGGGCCTAGACACACAGCATGGGGCTTATAAACATAAATGAAGAGTCATAGTGAAGGTTTCTACAGGATATACAAAGAGGACATCAGATTATTCAACTTAAATGATCCCCATGTTACGGTTGGTCCCATAGCTCCCAAATTTTGTTAAACTGAGGGACCATAGCTGTGGCAGTGAGGAACTCCATCCTTCTGACCTCAGCTATCAGTTGTAGAAATTGTAAGTGGAAAGGAGGGGCATTGGACAACCAACACAGCGGGTTGGACCTCCTGGCTGCTAAAAGATTATAGAAGATCAGACGTTTAATTGATTTTGAAACACCTGTAAAAGGGAGTCCTAACAAATAGTGGATAGGATCTAAGGGGAGTGGTAAGCTTGTTAAATCTTGAAGCGTTTGCATGACCTCTGACCAGAATGTCTGTATAAGTGAACAGGCCCAAAAATATCACAATGTGAGCCTGTCTCCACACCGCACCTCCAATACTTAGCTGACAGTGTGGGATTTATATGATGTATACGTTCCGGTGTTCTGTACCAGAACATTAAGATCTTTACTGCCATCTCTCTCTGAACCACACACTTGGAGGATTTAAAAGTTGATGACCAGACTTTGGTCCATAATTGCATTGGGATAGTAATGCATTCCATTTACGCATGTATGAATGCATGTCTTCTAATACTTGAGTGGAGTAATGTAAAATGTGGTATATGGAGGATGTTAAATGCAATTGGTGTGGACCTTCAACACATAAGTGTTCAAAAGGGGTGGGTATGTCCAGGGTGAGAGACGGAGATAACAAGTGAAAGAAATGTCTAACTTGAACATAGAAATAAAACAGGCTTTGAGGAATAGAAAATTTACTCTGTAGTGTTTCAAAAGTGTGGAGTTTGCAAGTAATTGGGTGTACCAGGTTATGTAATTGAAATAAGGGTATTTGCATCTAGGGCAACAAGCTTCTAAAGGACAAACTATCTGGTAGAGCCAGGTACAATAGTATATTAGATGGAGGAGGGTATGGTGAGGAGAGAGAATATTTCAACATGCATTTAGACCATATGAACTGGGTAAATAATCGGTGCTAAGCACATATGCTTTAATACAGGATCAGTAACTAGGGAGCGAGACCATACTAAAGAATAAGGGTGTACAGGATATATAGCACCCATCTCAATCTCTGACCACCGGTTTGGAGCCATCTGACATGACCAGGATATCATAGCCCTTAAGTGAGAAGTGTAGTAGTACTTAATGATATCAGGTGCTCTCAAACCACCCTGAGCTTTTAAAGCAAAAACTACTGAGCTAGCAATCCTGTGTGTCCCATTATTCCATATAAATTTCAAAAAAGCTCTATGGAGAGCTTTAAGTTGACTGATAGGTACAGCTACAGGTAAAGTTTCAAAGAGGTACAACAATCGTGGTAACACAGACATTTTCAAAACGTTTATTCTACCTAGCATGCTTATAGAATAAGTAGCCCATTGGTGGAGGCACTGGTATATGTCCTGGAACAAAGGGGGGAAATTTGTGGAATATATGCTAGAATATGAGGATGTAAGCTTGATACCTAGGTAAGTAAGGGATTCGGGGCACCATTTGTAGGGATAAGTACTCTTTAGTTGCACTCAAGTCTCAGGTGAGACATGTAAAGGAAGAGCTTCAGTTTTAGCAGCATTAATTTTATAGCCTGATATGGACCCGAATGTATGTAGGAGGTTGTGCAAGGAAGGAAGTGATATAATATGGCTTTTTAAAGTTAAAAGAATATCATCAGCGAAAAGGGATAATTTGTATTCTCGCTGTCTCATTAATACCCCTCTAATGTCATGACATGACATCTTATTGCTTCCGCTGTCTGGTGCCATTTGACATAGGAAAGCATGGGGATAAAAATGAGGCCATCTGCACCTGAGCAGATGTGTGATCGTACAAATGACTTTTGGGCATCTAAACTCAGTATAAGAGCTGGGCGCGGAAATTTGTTCAGTAAATCTATCAAATCTATAGTATGCCTTGTGTTAACCCTAACATGTCTGGATGGCGCAAAGCCCACTTGGTCCCTGTTGACCAGTTTGGGTATAAGTTGGGATAACCTAGATGACAAGTTTTTGTTAAATATTTTATAGTCAGAATTTAATACGTCTATGGGTCTATAATTGTCAGGGATAGAAGGGAACTTTCCTGGCTTAGGTATTACTGATATGTACAGTAAGAGTGAGTAAATTGAGAGTGTGGGGTATCACCTTGTAATAAGGAACTAAATAGATTCAACATATGTGGCATTAGAATGGGTAAAAAAGTCTTATAGTAAAGTTATGTAAGGCCATATGGGCCTGGGGATTTATGTAAGGGAAGATCTTTAATAATTTTTGTTAGCTCATCAGAAGAGACAGGGACGTTAAGTTTCACAAGATCCAAAGATGTCAGTTTAGGTAGGGAGAGGTCTTTGACAAACTGGTCAAATTTATCCTGTGTAAATTTGAAGTGTTTCTCAGGGGTACGACAGTTGTAAAGCTCTTTGTAGAAGTCCCCAAAAGTTTTAGTCATAGTTTGAGGACAATGGGTAGGAGTGCCATTGAATTATTAGTTCAGGGAAGGAGTGTAAAGATCTAGTGAAATAGGGGCATGATCCAACCACGTTATGGGCGAGATATTAGAATCTACTGTATGAGGGAATAGCGTCGCTGTTATAAAAAAAATTATCTAATCTAGAATACATTTTGTGTGCCGTGGAGTAAAAGGTGTATTGTTGGATGTTTAATTCTCCAGGCATCAGTCGGTGTGATCTAATTAGTTTTCTAAAGGAGGTGGCCTGAGAAATCACCCTCTGTGATGGGGTATCACCAAAGAGTGTGTGTCTATCTCTCTTGTGGGACAAATTGAAATCACCCCTATTACCATAAAGGGTTGTTAATGTATCTGACAGAATAGTTCATCTAAAAATACTTTTTGTCTAGAATTGGGTGCATATATATTTACCAAAGTGAGTGCAGATGACATGTATTCACATACCAGGGTGAAAAATCTCCCTTGGGGGTCAATGCACTTATCCTTAACCCTAATAGGGCAAGATATTTTAATAAGTATAGCTACTCCAACCTTGCCAGAAGGGTCAGAGGCTATATAAGAGCTAGGAAAATGTTTTGATGTAAATTTCACCAAACCCCCAGCTCCGAAGTGAGTCACCTGTACCATCACAATATCAGCCCCAGATCTCCTAAAGTCTTTAAGGCCGAGCCAACGTTTCTGGATGGAATTCAAGCCCTTAACGTTTTGGGAAACTATTTTTAACGCCATAATATAACAATGAGCCTGCTTATTATGACAGCGAACCAAGATATCTGTAGTTCATTTAACTGGTGAATTGCCATATACCAGTGTACAAGTATATCTAACAAAAACAGCCCTAGGAAAAAAATAATAAAGGAAAAACATCAATGCGAGGACCTAGTAATGATTCAAAAAGAAAAAAAAAGAAAAACCAAAGTCATTACGCCTGAGAAGCAAATGCTACTCAGGAGTCCAAGACCAGGGTCTTGGACAGTTCTGGGCCACCTGGCGACTCCCATCAGATGGAGATGTAGGGAGGAGGGATCCATCCACTCCCAAGTAGTTGCATATCATCTGGAGGAAACAGCATAGAACAGAAAAAAAAGACATATGTATGTTCGTTTTGTTACTTGTAGCTTATTTGTGGGAGAAAAAATTAAACATTGTGTATGAAAAACAAAAGCAAAAAGAAAGAGCATATAAAAACTGTACCCCATGGGAATGGGTAGTGTCTCCTGTATTTGGAGAACTATTCAATCTAATATCCAGATCAAAAACAGAACCATAAGTGATCGCCACTAAGATAAAGGCATGCCTGCCTGTAGAGATAGCCATGTGTGGATATCCTATTTTCTTCAAGGAGGACGTCTGGAAGTACGTTGAGGAGTAGATAAGGACCTCTTCTGCTTATTTTGGACCAGGGTCCAGATCCGGGTAGGTGTAGTAGGAGCCATATGGCCAGGCAGGACTGCAGGTGGGAGCAAAAAATCTTCTGGTAAAGGAGGCAGTCCCAGGCTTTTTACGAATGCTCCTCCCTCATGTATGTTGTGTAGACAATGTTGTGAATCCTCTTTGGGAACAATCAAACGGAACGGAAACCCCCAAAAGTAAGGGATACGGTGGTTTTGTAGATGAGAGGTGATTGGATGAAGGTTTCTGCGTTTGGCCAGGGTTATTACAGATAGGTCATAATAGATCTGAATATTTGCCCCTTTGTATTCAGCAGATTATTTATTGCATGTGGCGAGGGTCAAAGCCTCCTTGCTATCATAAAAATGAAAGCGAAATATGACATCTCTAGGTCTAGCTCCAGAGGGCTGTTTGGGACCCAGATATCTGTGTGCCCTGTTCAATCTCCAATCTATGTCTGCAATGTTTTGAGCTAGGGTGTTGAAAAGACACAACAGATATGGTCGTAAGGCGTTATCTTCAACATTCTCTGGTATACTGCGGAAGAGTAAATTCTGACCTCTTTCTCTGTTTTCCAGGTCTTCCTGTTGTAACTGAAGCTGGGATACAGAGTGTTTCAGTGAGGAGGATTCTTCCTCCAATTCCTGGACATAATGGACGAGATTATCAAACTTAGTCTCAAATGCATTGGCTCTTTCCCCTATATGAGCAATTTCTCCTCTCAGTTCTTGGGAAAGCTTACCCACCTCCGCAGCAAAGTTGCATGTCATCTGCTGTAGGAGAGCCTGTAGCTTCACATCCAGCAACTCGGGAGTTAATACAGACTACTTGAGGGGCTTGAGGGGACATGGCAGGAGGGTCTTGAATGAGGGATGTGCTGCTATCTGTATCCTTGGTCCCCAAGGAAGGGTCCATAGCAGCGAACGGATCCACGGGTGTAGGCAAGGCCGGGGATTGTGGCCTAGTAAGGTACTTGTCCATCGCGGCCTGGTAGCGTGGGTACAATAGCAGTCTATAACAGTGTTTCTGCTGGCCAATTTTATCCATGAAGTGTTGTAGTCATGTAGGGAGTGTTTAAGCTTACCCCCGTGGCGAAAGGAACAGGATTGAAGCGGTACGGGGGTCCGGAGAGCAGGCGGGATCCGGAGCTCAGCCTCTATACATCTGCCATGTCCAAGAGCCACGCATACACCCTCGAGATTTCCTTAAATACATACTAGATCCTCATCAAAGCCTCAATCATTTAAAGGTAAAATGCTGACACGCCACTGCGGTCTTCACTTCTGCTGCCATTAGCAGGTCTCCAGAGCTGTCATTTGGATTACATACATGGGGACAGGCAGGGATGTGGACTATTTTGTCAGAGATGTCACCACCACCCACCCCTTTGTATACACACTAGGCATGTGCAATTCGTTTTGGTCTGAATGCAAATTCAGACGAATTTTGGGTTATTCTGGGATTCAGATGTATCAGAATCTCTGAATAAAATAGTAATGAATTTAATTGAAATTTGTTTAATTTAGTTTTGTTTATACATTTTCTAACGAATTACAAATTGAATTCAAAGATTCAACAAGCTGTTGGAAACATTCCATAGAGATTTTGGTTCATATTGACATGATAGTATCATGCAGTTGCTGCAGATTTGTCAGCTGCATATCCATGATGCGGATCTCCTGTTCCACCACATCCCAAAAGTGCTCTATTGGATTAAGATCTGGTGACTGTGGAGGCCACTGGAGTACAGTGAACTCATGTTCAAAAGACAGCCAGTGCAGCCTATCAGTGCCCATCAGTGCAGCCTCATCAGCGCACATCAGTGAAGGAAATAAATTACCTGTCTGCAAAATGTTATAACAAATTATAAGAAAAGTCTTGTTTTTTTCCCAAAATTTTTGGTCTTTATATGTTTATTAGTTAGGGTTAGTTTGAAAGCAAGGCAACAGGCATTTTCAGAAGGAGGTTACCAAAGGTAGGTACAATATTTATTGCTTAAAAAGTTACTTTAAAATGTTCTTAATTAGAAGAACACAATTCACAATTTTCTTCATTCCTGGCATACTTTATTCAAGCAAATGGCAGCACATTTCATTCCAGTTTATATTTTCTGGTGATTAACTTTTTTCCCTCAAACAGGATGTGCATTTTTTTGCTTTTGCTTTTGTCCTTTTTCTAAATCATCCTCTGTTATATTGAGATGTAAAGCAATCTAAGCAATAAAAAATGTCTTCATGACATTCAAAATGATATACCTTTTAAACATGTAAAACTCAAAGATGTAATAGAAAAAAAAAATTGCTGAATCCAGTGATGTATTTGTTTTAAATTTCTTTGATCTTTCGTAAAAAGAAATATATGAAAGGGAATGCAGAATGAGATTCTGCTACAACTGATAACTTCAGATTTAAGGATATTTGTAGGTTCATTAGTTGGCCAAGTCCTAGAAAATCAGACCTATATGTAATGAGAACAAACTGTTTTCCAGGTAGTCACTTTTCCATTCAGTTTAGTTGTTTTGATTAGCAAGCATTTTTAATTTATTTTACCTATGTAAAGTCTAGTTCCAAATGTATCTGAGTGCTGATGGATAAATGCTGATGGTTTTCAGTTTCAGTATAGTAGAATTTCTTGGGCTTTCTCGGACCGATAATTATATGTTACTTAAAGTACATGCTTTTTTGTCCTTGACATGCAAATGCGAACCATTTCATCCGGGAGTCAATGTCTGGCTAAATGTCTAGCCTGCATGACTTAGACACAGTTACAGTAAATAATTTAAGTTGGAAGCTGGTTTCAGATCACTTGATTTACGAAGGGCAAATTAATTCAGCCGGCGAATAGAAAAACAAAGCAAACAAATGTTTTCACAGAACACTAGTCAGCTTTGTAATTTTTGTTGGTGATTATTAGAGTGAAGGCATTAGCTTCTTTATGGCAATACACACATGGAATATGTTGGTCAGTTTGGAGCTTTTCTACACTGACCTCATACAGCAAGCAACCAATCAACTTTTGCAGCAATCAAAATGTTTCTCATGTGTCTCATGAGGGGATGCTTCAATGTTTCCTGGGTCTGATATGGTTAACATTACAGTAGATATATACAGTCAGGCTTAGATCAGTAATAGCTTACAGTCACATATTGTAGGGCAATAGAGACAACATGGGGGCTATATTTAAGATTCAAGTCTGTAGTGGTTTTCAGTTTACTTTACATAGTTATAATGACTATATTATTTATTGTGATCAGGTTAACTCAGTAAAATCGGGCTATCACTATGCAGCTGATATATTATTTAAATTGTTTTAAAGAGAGAGGCAGATCTATAGCCATGAAGTATTAAGAAAAATCATTTAAATCATATAAACTTCTTGAGGGCTTAAGTTAAGTTCTCAGAGACTCATACATCACAGAAATTATTTAAGGGTTTAATTGTCAGATAAATTAAAATATGTAAAACTTTTTTATAAGTGCTATAAGCATGTCTTTTAACCAGTGGCATCGCTAGGGGTGGCTATTGGGGCTATAGCCCCAAATCTGGGGTCCCTAGCACAGAGTGCCTTAGCGGGTGCAGCCATATTTTACCTTCTGTGTGATTTGGCCAGCATGGCGCCACCCGCTGCACTGTTACCTGCAGGCTGCGGAGTGATATGCCTGAGGGCAGCAGCAAGAGAACGGCCATGGTGCTGGATCTCTCCTTGCATCCTGCTGGCATTGTGACACCCACTAGTCTGTTGCCTCCAGAGTCATGCTGGGATTATACCTGAGGGCAGCAGGAGAACAGAAGAATGGCCATGGCTGGGGCAGAAGAGTTATGGTGCTTCTGGAAATCTCTCTCTTTCTCTCTCTCTCTCCCCCTAGACATCTGTTCTATAGAAGTGATACTCTGCACTCTGGGTTTAAAATCACTCATATTTTGGGGCAGGGAAGTGATCCATCCTCAGGCCCATCAAATAGAGAGGTGATGCTGAGGACATTCATTCACAGGCAGGGAAAGGGAAGGTACTATGTTCTCCAGGAACTTGTATAGAGGATCAGCTCTACATTACCCCAACACCTGAGTAGAGTGAGGGACAGAAGTGATTCTCTCTCTCTCTCTCTATCTCGCTCTCTATCTCTCTCTCTCTCTGTCTCTCTCTAATAGAAGTAAAAAGCCAATACAATAGGTGCTGATTTTATTGCCTTAATATGTAATCAAAGGACAAAGAAAATACTGACTGTGCATATTATCTCCCTACCCGAGAAAATATGTAAAAAGGTTAAAAATCACTCCAAATAATTAGACTTAGAGCAGCCACATGTCAACATGTAAGGAGAGGCTCTCTGGGGACCCTGATGTAAGTAGGAAGTTTCTCTCTAGGGGTCCTGATGTAATGAGGGGGGCTCTGGGGACCCTGATGTAGCGAGAGGCTCTCTGGGGACTCTGATGTCATAGGGAGGCTCTCTGGGGCCCTGATGTAAGTGGAGGCTCTCTAGGGACCCTGATGTAAGTAGGGATGCTCTCTAGTGACCCTGATGTACGGGGAAGCTCTCTGGGGACCTTGATGTGAGGGGAAGCTCTCTGTGGATCCTGATGTAAGTAGGGAGACTCTCTGGGGACCCTGGTGTAAAGGGAGGCTCTCTGGGGACCCTGATGTAAGAAGAGGCTCTCTGGGGACCCTGATGTAAGGGGAGGCTCTCTGGGGATCGGATGTAAGGGGAAGCTCTCTGGGGACCATAATGTAAGTAGGGAGGCTTTCTGGTGGCCCTGATGTAAGGGGAGGCTCTCTGTGGACCCTGATGTATGAGGAGGCTCTCTGGGGACCCTGATGTAAGGGGAAGCTCTCTGGGGACCATGATGTAAGTAGGGAGGCTTTCTGGTGACCCTGATGTAAGGGGAGGCTCTCTGTGGACCCTGATGTATGAGGAGGCTCTCTGGGGACCCAGATGTAAGGGGAAGCTCTTTGGGGATCATGATGTATGTAAGGAGGCTTTCTGGTGACCTTGATGTAAGGGGAGGCTCTCTGTGGACCCTGATGTATGAGGAGGCTCTCTGGGGACCCTGATGTAAGGGGAGGCTCTCTGGGGACCGGATGTAAGGGGAAGCTCTCTGGGGACCATGATGTAAGTAGGGAGGCTCCCTGGGGACCCTGATGTAAGGGGAGGCTCTCTGGGGATCCTGATGTAAGGGGAAGCTCTCTGGGGACCCTGATGTAAGGGGAAGCTCTCTGGGTACCATGATGTAAGTAGGAAGGCTCGCTGGGGACCTTGATGTAAAGGAAGGCTCTCCGGGGACCCTGATGTAAGGGGAGGCTCTCTGGGAACCCTGATGTAAGGGGAGGCTCTCTGAGGACCCTTATGTAAGTAGGGAGGCTCTCTGGGGGCCCTGATGTAAGGGGATGCTCTCTGGAGACCATGATGTAAGTAGGGGGGCTCTCTGGTGACTCTGATGTAAGGGTAGGCTCTCTGTGGACCTTGATGTAAGTAGGGAAGCTCTCTGGTGATCTTGATTTTTGGGGGGCTCTCTAGTGACTCTAATGTAAGGGGGGGCTCTCTGGGGACCCAGATGTAAGGGGAAGCTCTGGGGACCTTGATGTAAGTAGGGAGGCTCTCTGAGGACCCTGATGTAAGAGGAGGCTCTCTAGGGACCCTGATGTAAGGGGAGGCTCTCTGGGGGCCCTGATGTAAGGGGAGGCTCTCTGGGGACCCTGATGTAAGGGAAGGCTCTCTGGTGACCATGATGTAAGTAGGGGTGCTCTCTGGTGACCCTGATGTAAGGGGAGGCTCTCTAGTGACCCTGATGTAAGAGGAGGCTCTCTGGGGACCCAGATGTAAGGGAAGCTCTCTGGGGACCCTGATGTAAGGGGAAGCTCTCTGGGGACCCTGATGTAAGTAGGGAGGCACTCTGAGGACTGTGATGCAAGAGGAGGCTCTCTGGGGACCCTGGTTTAAGGGGAGACTCTCTGGGGACCTTTATGTAAGGGGGGGTTCTCTGTGGACCCTGGTGTAAGTAGGTAGGCTCTCTGGTGATCCTGATGCATGGGGAGGCTCTCTAGTGACCCTGATGTAAGGGGGAGCTCTCTGGGGACCCTGATGCAAGTAAGGAGGCTCTCTGGGGACTCTGATGTAATAGGGAGGCTCTCTGGGTCCCTGATGTAAGCGGAGGCTCTCTAGGGACCCTGATGTAAGTAGGGAGGCTTTCTGGTGACCAAGGTGTGAGAGGAAGGCTCTCTAGTGACCCTGATGTAAGGGGTATCTCTCTGGGGACCTTGATGTAAGTAGGAAGGCTCTCTGGGGACCCTGATGTAAGGAGAGGCTCTCTGGGCACCCTGATGTGAGGGAAGTTCTCTGGGGACCCTAATGTAGGGGGAGGCTCTCTGGGGACCCTGATGTAAGGAGAGGCCCTCTGGGGACCCTGATGTAAGGGGAGGCTCTCTGGGGACCTGGTGTGTGTAGGGAGGCTCTCTGGGGCCCTAATGTAAGGGGAAGCTCTCTGGGGACCCTGATGTAAGGCGAGGCTCTATGGGGACCCTGATGTAAGCCGAGGCTCTCTGGGGACCCTGATGTAAAGGGAGGCTCTCTGGGGACCCCGATGTAAAGGGAAGCTCTCTGGGGACCCTGATGTAAGTAGGAAGGCTCTCTGGGGACCCTGATGTAAGGAGAGGCTCTCTGGGGACCCTGATGTAAGAGGAGGCTCTCTAGGAACCCCGATGTAAGGGGAGGCTCTCTGAGGACCCTGATGTAAGTAGGGAGGCTCTTTGGGGGCCCTGATGTAAGGGGGGCTCTCTGAGGACTCTGATGTAAGTAGGGAGGCTCTCTGTTGACCCTAATGTAAGGGAAGGCTCTCTGTGGACCCTGATGTAAGTAGTGAGGCTCCCTGAGGACCCTGATGTAAGGGGAGGCTCTCTGGGGACCATGATGTAAGAGGAGGCTCTCTGGGGACCCTGATGTAAGGGGAGGCTAGTTTAGCTGCTTCGTCAAATCTTCTTAGAACATCCTACAGACACCATAAGCCTTCAATTGTCAGATTCAAGCTTAATTTATATTTTCATACAAATGCATTTTTTAACAAACAAAATAAATAAAAACGAAACCGAAATTCCCCCAAAAAAATTTCACTGTGCACATGCCTATTAGTCAGTTGTTTTAACTGTGTTAAAAAGGTGGTATTATGACTATTTTTGTTGTTTCTGCATGAGTGATAAATATCATTTTAAAAATGGATACTAAAAGACCTGGCATTTTAGAATGAAAAGAATTGGAAGTGAAACAAAGCAGACTGAAGCTGTTGACATAAGCTGATATATACCTGTGTTGTGCTTCCCCTTCCATTTTTAAAAGCAGGAAAATACTATTTTAATCATACATAATTTACATTTCCTGAATTAACATATTTTTCTTGCTCTCCGACACATATGCCTTTGGTACTGCATGTACCAATGCGTATAGTTTTATGTATAGGTAAATATCATTCTTTCATTTCAAATTAGATATGTCAATCAACATATTCTGCAATATATACACATCTGTAAATTCACACTTTTAAAAGATGTAATATGGTATGGCAAGACTAATCTTATTTTCTTTATTTTTTTGTTATAGTTCATCGCCTTTGCTTCCTTGTTCTTCATCTTGGTATCTATAACTACGTTTTGCCTGGAGACCCATGAAGCTTTTAATTCCATCATCAATAAAACTGAGACAGTGAATAATGGCACAGAAACTGTTTCAATAATTGAAATTGAAACTGACCCTGCCTTGACATATGTTGAAGGAGTTTGTGTGGTATGGTTTACATTTGAATTTTTAGTACGTGTCACTTTTTGCCCTCACAAACTTGAATTCGTCAGAAATCTATTAAACATAATAGATTTTGTGGCAATTTTGCCATTTTACCTGGAGGTGGGACTCAGTGGACTTTCCTCCAAAGCTGCTAAGGATGTACTAGGGTTTCTCAGGGTTGTGAGATTTGTCCGCATCCTTCGAATTTTTAAACTGACCAGACATTTTGTAGGACTGAGAGTGCTTGGGCACACTCTTCGAGCTAGCACTAATGAATTTTTGCTTCTCATAATATTTTTGGCTCTAGGAGTCTTAATATTTGCCACAATGATCTATTATGCTGAGAGAATAGGTGCCAGCCCAAATGATCCATCAGCAAGCAAACATACGCAGTTTAAAAATATTCCCATTGGGTTCTGGTGGGCTGTGGTTACTATGACAACATTGGGATATGGTGACATGTATCCTCAAACTTGGTCAGGGATGTTGGTAGGTGCACTATGTGCTTTGGCTGGAGTACTTACAATTGCAATGCCTGTTCCAGTCATTGTAAACAACTTTGGAATGTACTACTCCCTTGCTATGGCAAAACAAAAGCTTCCAAGAAAAAGAAAGAAATATATTCCACATGGACCTCAGGCTGGTTCCCCCACTTTCTGCAAGATGGATCTTAACATTGGATGTAACAGCACACAGGTGGATGCATGCCTTGGCAAAGATAACCGAATGATGGAACACAACATGTCAGGTATAGTATAAGTCATGTAACCTAAAGTAATAATAATAAAAAAAAATGTTATGATAAAAAATAAACCTGTTAGGTTTTTATAAATGTCTGTGCTACCATTGAGGAGATTCCTCTTTACTTCCTGCTCATGTTACAAGATTTTGAAAGTGAAAGGAAATATATTTAACATTCTCAATGTAAACAATATTAAAAATAGACAGAGGGTGTAACACTTTCCCACTCTAACCAAAAACAGTGATTTATTTACAATAATTCTCTTATTTTAATATATTTTTTAATGATTTCTTGCTAAGGAAATCATAGTTATTTTCTATGGAATTAATAACTAATTAGCTACTTAACTGATTGCTAATTAGTTAGCTGCTAGCTGATTTTACAGCAATTTCTAGTTGAATTTGTACAGTGGTCCATGTTGGCAACAAGCTACTTATAGTGACCTGTAGCAGTGACAAAACGTTTCTTAGTGACCAATCACCAGTGACTATAGTGATTAAATCACTAGTTACACATTGTTTCCATACAGCAAAGCTTGAACTGTTAGAGGGAAAAGTCTTTACAGCCAAATGGATATTCTGCAATGTTCATTTGCTAACAAGTATCATGCTAATAGGAGGTGATAAGAGAGTACTAGAGAAATTAGCTCTTCTGTTTGCATTCATGGTCTAATGACAGGGTAGAGAAGGAATGGGATCTTGTATTGTTTGCCTGCAGTGGAGAAAAATCATCTTTCCAGACTGGTGGTGCTGTGTAAACCACAGGAATTAAAGTGTAACTAAAGGCAAAACATTTTTTTTTTAGTTTTAGTTTAGTTTTTAGTTGGAGACTGATTAGAACCTCTGTCTAATTTTTTTTTCCATCTGTGTCCCATTAAGAAGATTCATTCTCTCTATGTGTCCTGTTTACCATAATCAGTAAAAGAAAATCCCAAACTTTGTTTTGTTCCTAGAGAAGTAATGAAGGGGAAATCTTCCAATGGGGCACTAGTTTTGGTGGCCATGGGGGCCCCAAGAGATTCCTTTAATGTACAGTGTTTCCTCTCGCTTCTTGTGTATGCATATGTTCTTAAAATACTGTGGATGTGATTCTGTGTTCAGGTTAACAAAGGTTCAACTGACTAACTGACTAAATTACAAATGTACACCTTTAGTAAATTACCTTCACTGAATATTTATAAGTCTAATTGGTAAGTAGGAAAACATGGGCCAGTTAGGTCAATGTGGACCTCTATACATGTTCATCATAATGAGATGTCAAATTTACTTTACCCCTACCTCAACCAAGCATAAGGGATGAGCCCAGTACCTCTCAGTGCTGATCTGGTACTTTGTCTTGGGTGCAGTAGCTTCTATTTGCTTCCTGTATTGTTAATAGGCCAAACAGCCTAGCCCAGTGCATGTTGCTAAAAAGCACAGAAGGGTTGCCATCGAGCTATGGATAAGTCAGACCATATGGTTAGAGCACTAGGTTGGTAGTTTTTAGAGGAATTTAAAAAAAATTAAGGAAAAGTCAGATTGGTAAGTTTAGGTAAAGAACAGGTGGGGTTACTGTTGAGTGAAATAATTGTAGCCCATGTATCTTTACCATGTATGCCACAGTTTGTGTGTGTTAACATGAACAAATAAATATGTTTAAAAGGAAACCTGTCACAACTCTGGACAAGTCACACTGGGCACATGGTGAAAAAATGTATAAACAAAGTTGTTTTCAATGGGACCTGCGTGCCAAAATAAATAGCAGATTCATCCGTATAGATAGATGAACTTACTGTATAGGCAAACACTGACCCTTTAGAATTAGGCTTATCCCCATCATCTGCTATTTTTGAGTGCCTTCTAATGGTAAAATGTGCTATTTACATTAAACCTATTAAAGACTATATAATGCCGGCAGAAAGGGTCCAACAGAATTATTCCATTGGATATTCCGTTCATGTGGGGGCTTCATCTGACTTTTTCTTTTGAAAATATTGACAGACCTAGAAATAGAACATGTTTTATATCTTTCCGACGGGATAAATTCCTATTGGGAAAACCGTTCTTCTGTATGCTATTCCGATGGATCAGAAATGACGCAAGGGCAGCTATTGGTTACTGGCTATTGAACTTCCTTTTTCTAGTCCCGTTGTAGGTCATCACGTTCTAAACAATTGCACTTTGGTGTGATCATGTGTAGGCAAGTCCGACCATCAGAGTCTATTCTGACGGAAAAAACAGTTGTGTGTACGTGGCATTAGAATATGTGCAGGCTATGACCGAAACTGACTTTTAAAAAATGACTCTTTGGCTAAACTAAAAGTGTGAGCAAAATGTTTCCCTGCATAGAAGAAGAAAGTAAACAAGTACCTCTCTTGCTGCAAGCACAGTTGAATGCTGCTCTAATGAAGAGGGATTCTTTGAAGCCTGTGCAGAAGCAGACACTTCCGGGAGTGTGGATCTCCCTTGTTCCCGAACTCCTTTTACTAACGCCCACATTACTACAGAACACACTATCATTGGACAGCCAGAAAGATATTTACTTGATTTCACACAAGGAGACCTTTTTGTTTGCATTTTTAGTCCAGGGACAGAGTCACTTTCAAGGTGATGTTACATACATGAGATGAGTGATGCATCAATGGCTGTGGAAATGACAGTAGATTGATTATGTGGATCTTTTGGTGTTGGTTTTTTTGCAACCAAATGCATTCAGTCCAATTTATTTTCAGTTAGCAAATCAACCCCTTTCATCTGCTTTAAAAATGTAATTATCTGATTAAAGCAGAGCAGCTTTATCTATATTTATGATGATAAAAGCATCCCCCTATAATTTAAACAGAAATTGTGCATTGCTATCACACAATATCAGAGAAAATTGCATGTGATAAAGGGGACCTAAAAATCAGTCTGGAAAATTCCAGAAGTGTGAGAGCAAGTATTATGAGAGTCACTTAAAGTGCTAATAAACCCACAACAGTAAAAATTAGTCTGTATATGCAGTAAAGCTTGCTTGTCATACTCACTGTGATACCTAAGGGGTTACTCTTCTGCATTGTGTAAAAAGGCTGCTTGATCCTGTCTTCTCTGTTTCTCCCCTTCTTCCACAGTCCCCGAACCATCTCCTGATAGAACAGAGCCTTGGGGACAAGCTGTACATGCTCAGTTCGATGTGTATTGCTAGAGAGTTTTTTTCTCTTGGGAGGGTACATGTGATCAACACAGAGCCAATCAGCACTGTCCAGATAGAGTGTCAGGGGTCCTGCAGCCTCATAGGACAGTCAGAGTAGACTGAAAACTCCTCCTACAAGCTTTAACCACACACTGATAGAAGTCAAAAGGTTGATCTAACTGGTGAGGAAAAGTATTTAGCAGTTTATATTTATGAGAACTATTCCATTTCCATGTTATGTGTACTGTGGAAGACCAGATATAGTGAATGCATAGTCCTGGGTTTAGTAACACTTTATTTGGGTGTACAAGAATCTGAAAATCTGGTCTTAAAGCCAAAGTCCAGGTTCATTTAACTATTGCATTTCCATGTTATGTGTACCGTGGGAAACCAGATATAGTGAATGCAGAGTCCTGGGTTTAGTAACACTTTATTTGAGTGTACAAGAATCTGAAAATCTGTTCTTAAAGCCAAAGTTCAGGTTAATTTAAAAAAAACAAAAAACACCCTGCCACTGCTAAAATTAAAAGTAGCTCTCACACTGTGATCCAACACTGGTCCTCTTCCAGCATCACTAACCCACTTCTTGAGATCCTAGGACATACAGAACCTTTAAGCTTTAAAGTATTACAATTGTGTTAAAATGTTATTGCACGGTCATGCAACACTGTACCCAAACAAAATTGTTATAATTTTTTTTTACACAGAGCTTTCTTTTGGCGGTATTTAACCGCTTCAGCCCCAGAAGGTTTTACCTCCTAATGACCAGGCCATTTTTTTGCGATACAGCTCTGCGTTACTTTAGCTGACAATTGCGCGGTCGTGCAACACTGTATCCAAATAAAATTTATACAAATTGAACTATTTTTCCCACAAATAGAGATTTCTTTTGGTGGTATTTGATCACCTTTGTGGTTTTTATTTTTTGCGCTATAAGCAAAAAAAGTCCATCAATTTTTGAAAAAAATTTTTTTTTATGTTCTGCCATAAAACATACCCAATCAAAAAATTGATTGGGTAAAATTAGGCCAATATGTATTCTGCTACATACCCCAATAAGCGTATAATGATTGGGAGCTACGAAATGAGGGATAGATTTATGGTATTTTTATAATTAGATTTTTTTTACTAGTAATGGTAGTGATCAGCTATTTTTAGTGGGACTGCGACATTGCGGTGGACAGATGGGACACCTAACTGACATATTTGACACTTTTATGGGAACCAGTGACATTATTACAGTGATCAGTGCTAATAATATGCACTAACATTGCACTGATGACACTGGCAGGGAAGGGGTTAACATCAGAGACAATCAAGGGGTTAACTGTGTTCACTGGCTGTGTTTACTAACTGTGTGGGGGGATGGGCTGCCTGGGATAACACAGAGATCTATCTTCCTGCATAGCACAAAGACAAGCTCTCAGTGTAATCCCCTGTCAGAACGGAGATCTGCCTTGTTTACTTCGACAGATCCCTGGACCTCTGGACCCACTGATTGGCTCCCTGGCTGGTCAATCGCACCCACAGAAGCTAATACACAAATCACTGTACTGGTATGGCAATTGATGCAGCAGAACCACCTTGCTGCAGTATAACTGCGGTGGGTGGTTGGCTTGCAGTTAATCACCACTGTATTTTTTTTCTTTCCTTTTTTCATAGATGTTATTCAATTTTACAAACAGGTAATTTTTCTCCTTCACTGATATGCGCTGATGAGGCTACACTGATGGGCACTGATGGTCCCTGATAAGGTGGTAATGGTGGTCACTGATGAGGCTGCACTGAAGGGCACTGATGAGGCTGCGCTGATGTGCACTGATGAGGTGGCCCTTTGTGGGCACTGATGAGGCACTAATGGGCATTGATAGGCAGCACTGAAGGACACAGAGGTGGCACTAATAGGCAGCACTGATGAGCACTGATAGGTGGCCCTGATGGGCACTGGCAGGTGACACTGATGATGAAGCACTGATGAGCATTGATTGGCAGCACTGATAGGTGGCACTGATTGACAGCACTAAAAGGCAGCACTGGTGGGCACTGATAAGCAATGACAGGTGGAACTGGTGAGCACTATGGATCAGCTGAACACCCCCCTGGTTTGGTTCGCACCAGAACTTGAGAACAGGCAACAAAAATTGTACGAACATGCGAACACCATTAAAGTCTATGGGACATGAACATGAAAAAATCAAAAAGTGCTAATTTTAAAGGCTTATATGCAATTTATTGTCAAGAAAAGTGTTTGGGGAACCAGGGCCTGCCACAGGGGACATGTATTAAAAAAAAGTTTTAAAAACAGCAGTTTACTCAGGAGCAGTGATATTAATAATGCTTAAACAATAAAAATTAAATATTCCTTTAAATATCATGTACCATATACAAAGATAAATCTGCCCAGAGTATCGTGCAAATCTGCTCAGCTATACAATACATATACAGTAAAACCTTGGATTGTGAGCATAATTCGTTCCAGAAACATGCTTGTTATCCAAAGCACTTGTATATCAAAGTGAATTTCCCCATAAGAAATAATGGAAACTCAGATGATTCGTTCCACAACCATTTATTCATAAGTCCTTCAGTTTATAGTCCATATAAAAAAAATATAGCAATGTGATAGGTTGTGTAACCATAAAATGTCCATCCACAAATGGCAGCCTCCACAAGGGGATTAGAAGCAAAATCCAGAAAGAGCTACAGAGTATAAAAGAGAAGAGAGGCGCCTCTAAGTGTAGCAATATGGTTGCATTTAATGAAGGTACAACATTTAGCAACTCACATGGTTGATGATTAAAAGAGGCACATCATAGACCGCCTTCCATACCATCGGCTCTAACCGCTGTCAGTCTGAAATCGTGACCAGGAAGACTAGCCTGTAGTAGAGCAATTTGAAAGTGAGATGTCATGGATCTGCAGTAATATTCCTGTATGCTTACCTCTCCGTGTGATCAGCTTAAAAGCCTGGCTGCCTCTCACCTGGCTGCTTAAGTAATCTTTCCTCAAGCATGGCTCTACCCCAGCCTCTAATTAGGAACACTTGATTAACCTGTCTATTGCAAGCCAGCCTCGCTGATCAATATTGTGTGTTTGGCTTCCATGTGTTCATTGCTGTATGCCATGCATCTGATCCTGTTTACCGACCTTGGCTTGTTCTTGATTGTCATCGCCTGCTTCATACCCCGACCATTGGTGTGTTTTTGACTATCCCTATCTGCTTGTTGCCCTGACCTTTTGGCTTATCTCCTGACTATTCTTGTTGTCCCGGTCTGCTGCTTCCTATCTATCCTCCAGTAGTCTACCGTAAGCATGAACTGTGGGACCCTGGGGGCTGCGACCTGGAGCCAGACTGCAGTGAAGTCCATCCCCACCATCAGGGGCCCAGATGAACACCCGCTGGCTCTTAGATTCTGCACCCTGGGAAATCTCATGTTCTAGCTCCTAGTGTGATCTGTGTTGGTACTCCAGAGTACCTGCTTTCCTGAACCACCCAGTGCTCCATCCACAGCAGTCAGCCATAGGGTCCACTAGCTCAACAGTGCACTCCTGACCCCAGCGGGGTGCATCTGTCACCTGGCCTCAGGTGACCTGACACAAGGCTTGATGCGTTTTGTGGAAGGGATGACGTGGATGGTGGTGTGGAGGATGGTCTATGTGGACAGCTTAAAAATATTTTAAAATGTTGCTTGTTTTGCTAAACACTCTCAAACCAAGTTACTCGCAAACCAAGGTTTTACTGTAATGCCTAAAGCTAGAAGACAGTGATATAATTTGAACAGCACAGTACAGCAAATGGATACCGAACACAAGAGAAAGACACCCAGTACAGGTAGAGCTGGAAGCAGTGACAAATGTTTAGGGTGACTACACCACTTTTATCAGGTCTAGAGATGGATTTGATAAAGGGATACATTCACATTGAAACAATATCCCTGTTTCAACCTCCACCTGTTCTGAGTGTCTCCTACTTGTGTTCCCAGTTCGCAAGGGAGGGAGATGACCAGTTACTTGTCCCCTATAGAAGGGCAGGTAGATGAAAAATGACCCCCCAGTTCCCCCCCCCCCCACACATACACACACTGACAGTGTTTGCAATGTCATATTGCATTGCGTTGAAGATTGATGTTTTTGTAGTTGTTTATTTTTCTGTGATTTTTATTTTATTTTCTGTATACAGCATTTTTTATTTATATTTTTGTCACATGTCTATAAATGGGAATCACTTAATTAGTGCTAGCCTACTGCTGCTTAATTATTAGGATTAGCTACATAGTTGCACACTCAATATTTGTTGATCATTTCTTTGGGGGGAAACCCTTATTTGTTGGGAGAACCCCCCAAAACACCCACCCAATGCTAAAGGGCAGGTGCACTGGTATGGACATGTTGCATGCTCACTTGCTATGGGGATTCCAGCATGCATTTTTGGCATGCAAGGTGGGATGGCGGCACACTTTTTATTTAATATTTACAATTTTAATTAACATTTACCTTTTCAGGTTTCAGCACCATAGATAGCATGTCAACAAACATAAAAGGACATTCCTCCCACTGACCATCAATGAAAGAGGTGTACACTGAGCAGCAAGGAGTGCACAATGATCCCCACAGAGCAGAAGGGGGGCACAGGGCACATATGGATTGTAAAGAATGCACACTGACCACCAATATTATGGAGCACTGACCTTTTTTATATTTAACGAGGCACACAAAACTGGCCACCAACATTTAAAATGTCACTCACCACTAACCACTACCATACGATGGTACTAACTCTTGACCACAGGAATATATAAGCTGTTCTTTGTATAGTCGTAACCCCAACATTCAGACTGATGCTCGCTGTGTTTCAAAATAAACACATTTGGGAGTATTTTGAGGTCCTTAAAATGCTATACATCAGGTTTTTCTAAAAATGTTTTTTTTTCCACTTTATATAGTAAAACAAAATGAAAAAAAAAATACTATCCAAAGTAAGCTCTGTCTGTGCTAAAAAAAAACATAAAATGATTTGGGTACAATGTAAGAATAATCGTCAGCTCAACTTTCACAGTACAGCAAATTGAAAAATTACCTGGTAATGAAGGGGAACAAGTGGTTAAAGTAAAAAAAAAAATCTTCTATTTATTTATATATTTTTTCTAATTTATAAGATTTTTTTTTATTGTTATTAATATGTATTATTTGAGCATATTTCTCTGCTGGAAGTGATTTGATGAAATTTGTTCCCAAATATTACCAGGGGAGGACAGTTCAGGAAGTGACCAACCCTTGTCACCTGGAGAAAGACACCCAATGAGACGCTCTAGCACTAGGGATAAAAGCCGAAGAGCAGGAACTTGTTTCCTTCTGACGGCAGGTGACTATGCTTGCAATACAGATGGCGGGATACGGAAAGGTATGATATTTTTACATTTTGAACTAATTATAATCTAAATAAACACATTTATTACATAAGGTAGAGGTAAGCAATCACTGACACTCCAGCTGATACTGAGCTATGAATTCAGCAGTGAATATTTACAGAAAATATATTTAGCAATAATAAAAAAAAATGGTAATATACACCACTGGAAACGCAGCTGGGGTACCAAGATAGCTTATCTTAACATAATGCACTGTTTATCAAGCTGTTGGATATATGTACACCACAGAAATAGTTACAGCTAGTTTTCTTCAAAGGTCAAAAAAGACATTTAAAAAAAACATGTAAATGTTTTTACTTACGATAATTGGACTTATTTAACAACAATAACTTATAGTTTGTGTTTCAGTGTTTTAGTGAATGCTGAGTTTTTTTAATGTTGTTATGATTACAAAGTAGAACTTCATGTGCAAAGTGACATGAATATTGAAATTATGTTGTTTATGTTTAAAGGAGAAATAAAGTTTTTAATGCAAATATTGTATTTAAAATATAATGCATGCATGCACACTCACAGAAAGAAGTGATTTATAAAACCTTCTTTGTACAAATGTCAGAAACATTTGTGCAAGCTGAACAAAATTTCCCCATATGTTTTCAAAAAGATTAACTCCTGTATCATCAGCTCCACCTAGTGAACAAAATGTGGTATTGTTTTCTGAAATACCTCAATGTGAAAACATACTACAATTTGACCAGTAGATGGAGCTGATGACACAGGATTTTATCTATTTGAAAATATAAGGTGAAATTTCATTCAGTTTTCAAAAATGTTTCTGACATTCATGCAAATAATGTTTTATAAATAGACCACTAAGCATCTTGTGGCTTAGCTAGAAGGCTACATTTGCATAAGGAGGGAAGTACATCACTGCACAGAAAAAAAGGGGTTCCCCCCAGCTTTATGCGGCATCTGTCTTTAATTTGGGTGTTAATTTTATTGACAGCAGCATTTAAAATATGTAATAAGTGTCTGAAAAAAGAGCACAAAAGAGTGAGGATAGCACTGCCCTTTTACACACCCAAATCCTGACAAAGTATGTTCGTATAGAGAATATTCCAGTGAAGGAATGATTACATCACTTCCCTCAGATAATATTAACACCTTCATCACCTCCCACGAATGTCAACAAACAGTATACAAGATGACATATGGATAATATGAAAAATAACAATAAGTCAAAATGTAACACAGATTTGCAGTTATGCTTTCACAATTTTAACCTGCAATTTCTGTGTGTTTGCAAGAGAAAGGGATACTTTAGTTCTGCTTTTACAATTTTAACTTTACAATTCAGCTTGAACAGATACATTCTAGTACAAATCTCTATCCTAAAAAAGTATGACTCCCCTCTTTTACATTTAAATGTTATACTGATATACAGATCAGCAGAACTTTAATCCATTTATGCTATGAAAAAAATTGTCAAGTAATAATTTTTACCTTTAAATTACTAGGTGCGTTTAATAACTAAACCTGAAAAAATTGTGCAGGTGTTGTGTTGCAAATAGCCCTTTCTCAGAAAATGCACAAAATAGTATGTATAAAACCATATACACACAGAACAGTACAGTACATATATAAAACACCTTGGGTCAAGTAATGGAGACATAATCTAGCCATAAATGTTTGCATATTAGATGATTTCATAAAGTGTTTAGTATTGTATTCAGTGGCAATTAACTTGGTCAAAGGACATAGAAATTCTTCCAATTGCTGATCAGTCCTCGGCTTGATAAACTTGCTTTGGGATAATCACAAGCAATTGAATGACTGTATGGTGTTCAATGTAGCTTAGCTCCTCTTTTTATTTCTTCCATCTCTGTACTGTGTTTGCTGAAAAGTTGCTTAGCAATGTGTGTGGCTCAGTCTAACCATTTAGTCATTTATGTCTCATGTTTTCATTTTTATTTTGTCTAACTGTCCAACAAACACACTGTATAATACTTAATTTCATGACTGCTCCTGGAATTCTAATAAAGCCACACGATTATATGCTAAAGTACATACTTGTTTCTTTTTTAATTTATAGTATTGAATTTCCCGATTTATATAACAAAAATAATTATTACAGTATAATATTTTGCAACATAGATTAAATTGCAAGTTCTATAAAATCTTCCTCTATTTTCATATCTCGTCTTACATCAGGGCTGGACTGGGACAGAAATGTGGCCCTGGAATTCCTCCAGACCTGCCCACTTACATTTTGAGTGTCCCATCAGCACTCCCTTACATCAGAGTGTCCCATCACCAGCCCCCTTATAACAGAGTGTCCCATCAGCACCCCTTACATCAGAGTGTTCCATTACCAGCCCCCTTACATCAGAGTGTCCCATCAGCACCCCCTTACATCAGAGTGCCCCATCAGCACCCCCTTACATCAGAGTGCCCCATCAGCACCCCCTTACATCAGAGTGCCCCATCAGCAGCCCCCTTACATCAGAGTGTCCCATCAGCACCCCCTTACATCAGAGTGCCCCATCAGCAGCCCCCTTACATCAGAGCGTCCCATCAGCACCCCCTTACATCAGAGTGTCCCATTACCAGCCCCCTTACATCAGAGCGTCCCATCAGCACCCCCTTACATCAGAGTGTCCCATCAGCACCCCCTTACATCAGAGTGCCCCATCGGCAGCCCCCTTACATCAGAGTGGCCCACTGAGCCATCGGCCCACCGGGAAACTCCCGGTAGTCCCGATGGCCAGTACATGCCTGTCTTGCATGTTGCCCTACATTCGTTTGGGCTAATAACTTACATAAGAAGTCTTGAACTAAATGCCCATATCAGCCTTTGAATCTTTTTTTCTTTAGTTAACAATGTCTACAAAAGATAACACAGAGAACAGAGTGGTTTACATACATATTTGTCATATAATGTTTGATACATAGATGTTGGTAGTACTTATATGTGACGTGTATATTACCCACAACAAACTGATGAATCAAACACATATCTAGATTTATGTTTAAATTTTACATAACAAAAAAAAAAAACAGTAAAAGAATTTATGAAGTTACAAATGTATGGACATCTACAATTATGAATACATTCTCTTGCTGTTTCATGACCTCAAATACCCACTTCTATCATTTTTTTTTAAAAGATAAGTGAATGCCTATGTTCCTCATAAAACAGCATTCAACAGCTTGAAAGTAGAGATTTGTGCACTAAATAGCTTTGTAGTTTTAGTCGTTGGTTGCAGTACCTATTTATCATCATAACATTAAGCTTAAAAAGGCTCTCCAACATATCGATCACTGTAAAAAAAAATGGAGCCATAGTATGACTTCTAAAATAATGATTTACGTAAGGTAGTTAATTTGTTCATTTTGCAAGAGAATTTGCACTTTGAAAGGGAGTTCTTCCTTAGCTTAATGAATATGGTGAAAAAATACCAGCTCATGCACAGGGGAAAAAATATATATTTTTGTTTGCACTGTATTGGATGATAGAAGTCAGCAAAACTTCACCTTATTCATTGAGCTAAGGGTAAATTCCCTTGCAACATGCAAATTCTCTTGCAAAGTTAACCTGTTTTGCTTTAGTAAATCAACTCACTATGACTACGACTTCTTATTAACCTCAGAAGTGGGGCCATGTTTAACATCCCTCTCCAACCATACCCACAGCACATACATAACATATTTTACTCGGTTTATGAAAAGCAATGATGTTATTCTGCCTCTTCTTGATTCTCCACTTTAGGAGCTCTCCACTTGGTAAATTGAACACAACATTCATCCAAAACTGGGCTTTTAGATTTGGGTATACTGTAGATGAATCAAAGGTATTACTTTCTAAACATTGCATTAAAAAGACAAAGTGAGGTGTATACCAAGATCCTTTTATATTCCGGGCTAGCAGTTTAATCAAAACAAGAATATCTACAGTACTGACTTCCACTGGCATTCACCAGATTAATATTGGGTATCTGAATACATTTAGTGCTGCAATGTTCTCATATTAGATTAATATAATAGTTAAACATATCATTTTGAGCAAACTGTGTATATGTTAACCCAATTAATAAAATATCACATAATATTTAACATGCTGATGTAATCTCAAAAGTAATTTTACAAAAATTGCAATCTGCAGCTTTCTTTAAAATAATACCTGGTGACCCAGCCATGAAAGTCCTTATCATTCAGTTCCTATCATAGAGTGACAGTGTTGTTCTCCTTTGGTTTCGCCTTGACTTTGCTTTCCCTTTGGAGACTACAAGTGACCATGCCAACGCACATTGTGCAAACATGTTTCACTGCTGTCATCATAAAAAAAGCTGTCTCCAGAAATGAAGACCTACAATTGCTGGAGCAAGTATATGTAGACAAGAAGTAACTGTAAAGTGGCTGAAATAATACAACACTGTGTTGCAACAAGAATTAAAAAGGGTGAAAGCAGTATTTAATTAAAAATACACATCAGTATTTTGTTAAAATAAATGATGTTCAGTTAAAGTTTACATGTACTTTAACTACATTTTGGCTGCATTAGAGCCAGCCTGCATGCTAAACCCCTTTAGTTCACTTCCCTTTGGCTGCATCCGAGCCAGCCTGCATGCTAAAGCCTTTTAGTTTACATTTATTGGATTATTCTACATTTAGAAGAAACAAAATATAGGCATCCAAAAGCACCTCTACTCTCTAGGCCCCCTGCTTCTCCATTGTATCTATACATAGCAGGCATACTTACCTAGGTTGTGTAATTAAACTATTTGCCTACGTGCTTGTATCATTTTTTTAACTAAATCACTTTATAGTTACTTATTCGTCGGGCAAACATGGGACTTACATGTGGAAGAGTTGGGCCAATGAAATGCAGCTAGGTCAGCTCTTATTTCCAAGCCAACTCTTAATGCCTGCTTTGAGCTGCCATTGGACAATTAGTGTATTAAGCATCCCTGGACAGGCCATTTTATCACACATTCTTTATATTTAGTTTCATATATTTCTCCTGTAACTTTCTGCATATTCATGACTAAAAGGCTTTAAGGGGAAAAAAAATGCCCACAAGCATTGCATTGCAATAGCTTACTGCGTTTAACAATTCTTAAATAATAAGTAACTAGTTTTTATATTTTAAAGGCTCAATTAATCCAAACTATATTACATTTTTTAAATGCTTTACATTTTTTTAACAGATTCCTATGTATTTTAGAGGCCTGGTGTTGAGATCTCTGTACTTTTATCTGGAAATGAACAACTCCTCCACCACTTGCTGGATTTGTTATCTACTTTTTTCAGTTGAGAATCAACAGGAGGAGTGATAATACCATTTTATAAAATGAGAATTAAGACTCTAAAGCTGACCGTAATCATATTTTTTCCATAGTTTTCTTTTTTGTTCAGGTGGAGGGAAAATTACCCCCTCCCCCCCAACTGGGATATTGTATTCTAACAGTGATTCCTGCTACTGTCAGAATACACTGATCAGCTGCTGCAGATGTTTGGATACAGCTGCTGATTGACAAAGGTTTTCCAACTTGTCTGTTTGGCAGACGTTGGTCTAATGATCAACTTCTGTTGCACATGGACAGCCACACACTGATTGAAATTCCACTGGTCCCTGCTGATCCAACTGTCTTTTGAACTATGACCAACTTTAGATTGGCCGAAGCAAAGTCACTAACTATACTGGAGATACATCACCAATATAGCCTTGGGGTGACTGAGGCAACCAAACTAAACATGCATGGGAAAACCTTAAGAAAATATAAAGTAAACAATTTGTATAAAATATAATGTTATGATATATAATACATATAAACTGGATGCATGAAATGAGCAGGTACATGCTTAGCAGTTGTAAATAGTAATAATAACAAAAACACATCCAAAGGGCACATATGAAACTAAAAGTTTGCACTGTGGTATCCTAGTGCCCTGTATAAGTTCTGGAGAGATGTTTTTCAGTTCAAATGCAACAAATTTATGTCAGTGAAAGTATTGCACTGCAAACACAAATGTCCATGCCCTTTTATTAAGTTCAAATGCTTCTCATGTTTGTCCTTTTCAAAATGTATAAACTTAGTGTTAATCCTGAAACATTGGACTTACAATTATAATATAACTGAAAATTGAATTCTTATTCTGAAAATCTTATATCTATCAAAATAAGGTGTGTATTCAATATGTTTTATGTCTATTTACAAAAATGTAAAATTTGTTTTTTTACAAAGTACGGTTAATGTTGTCAGCTAAAATTATTTTAATTACTTAAAAAAGCATTCTTTAATGAAAATCATTTTTTAAAATGTATTTTTAATTATTTTGATGTTCAAATGTTGACATAACCTCAATATTTTTTTAAATCATACCTGTTGAAATTATTGAATAAAATCAAAAGTTAATGACATTTTTAGTGGTAAATTTACAATAGCTTTATGCACAATAAAATTTAAACATTTGCGCTACACTATAATCATAAAAAATAATATGTGCATGCTTTATAAAAAAAAGTTACTATTTATACAATTAACAGATACAAATGCAGATATACTGTGTTTCCAAATGCTTATATTTTTAAATAAAATTGGGGCATGGAATAAAATAATTAATTACATTTAGCTATCATGAGTGCAAATTGAAAATGAAAAAAAAAACATATAAAAAGGAATTCAGAATACATTTAATGTTCATTTTATATAATCATTTAAACTGCAAATTGTTTTAAATATGTGTAAATTATTATTGAATTTAGGAAACATTTGCTTTCAGAAACAATACTTAATTATGATGTTTACAACCTTCAATGTTTGGTTGCTAACTGTAGCTGTACTAAAACGTTATTTACTAAGATATAATAAACTATGACTGTAAAGTCTACATTTTTCAGCTGAATCACCATCCTTGAGGTATAATTATTTATCAAGAACATCTTAAAGGGGAGTTATCATTTCACATAATGCTTTGTGTTTTTAATTAAGCCTGTTTATCATATAGTTTAACATGCCATATTTTTTTCAGCTGACACAATTTTAATATTTTGAATAAATTATATTGTTTAAAGACCCTATAACTTTAATAATGCTGATAATGTTTATCTTCATTTTTATTCAGGTTCATTTGAACAACTGCAGTAAATTAAATAGTATATATAGGGTCATAATAACCTATAAAATTGTCTCAGCTCTTCATTACTGTCTACATAAACCTTTTTGATGGACTCATAATTGATTGCATTTCATTTTACTGTTTGTCTCTGTCTCTTTCTGGCTGAATTCCACTGATGTCTGTGCAATATTTCGTAAAAGGATATGAGAAATCCCGAAGTTTAAACAACATAGCTGGCTTGACTGGCAATGCCCTGAGACTGTCTCCAGTAACATCACCCTACAGTTCACCTTGTCCTCTAAGACGCTCTCGATCTCCCATTCCATCTATCTTGTAAAGCAGACTACATCAATCTGACAAATAGAATTCTCTCAAGCACTATTTACCACATAATGGAAATAA
Organism: Lithobates pipiens; assembly: GCF_037356315.1. NCBI lineage: Eukaryota > Metazoa > Chordata > Amphibia > Anura > Ranidae > Lithobates > Lithobates pipiens. Next base: position 236,230,191 of record NW_027507903.1, read on the forward strand.
TTAAATGTAGCATTAACTCTAGGATCTTCCCAGACAGAATTATGTCATCTGGAAATGCTAGGAAATACCATTTTGTCAGCAGATCATTTGCTATGATGCATTTAAAGTTATTAATCCTATGGAGATTGTGCATATCTACTGACCGACCAATTTCTCTCTGGCAATAAAAAGAATAGAGTTTGGATCGATCGGCCAGTATATTTAATAATTACATATATTTTCAGGGAAATACAGCTATACCAATGTGCTTCCAAATGATAGCCAACACTTCATTGAACGTTCATTTCTTGTGAGTTTCTGATCCATTCTGAAGATGTCTGGGATCCTGTCTTTAGAGCTCGCAGTGTAACAGATCAGACCATTTGCATGGACCATTCCGTCTACACATCATATCAGCGCAATGTTGCAGAGTACTGGGGCTACCAAATGGCTCTGAACATAAGCTTGGCATCGTATCATTCGCTAGTTGTCCTGCCAGTAGGAATTTGCTTTTACTTTCTTTAGTTGATATATTTTTTTAGATGACTTTGACTTGTTTTTTACTGTGCTAAAATCTTGTAATAGAGTGCCGAAATGTCTCTGGTTGTTTGCACACAGATAACTGCAAAGAGGTTGTCATTACTGGTTACACGCAAGCAGAGGCCAGATCTCTTTCTTAATGGCTTGGGAAGGCACAATACATGTGAAAAAGGTAAATGCCATCCAGGCTTGCAATTTTAAGCTAGCAGGTCTTCTTTTTACACCAGGGTTCTTCAACATTTTCACAGGCAAAATTCTAAAAATGTAGAAAGATAACATTTTGTACTCAATGTGTCAATTAACTAAAGAGGGTATTGAATATTTTGAGGTTTTTTTTGACCAGCCTTAAACATCTGGATTAAAATTTTGCATATTTTTTAAGTCAACCTATTTTGTTTTTTTAGGGTTGTTTGTCATATATGTTCATGTTGGTTTGTCTAACCAATTGTTATTTTGTTTCATCCACCTCTCTTCAAACACTCAAACTGTGCCTGTACACAACTGGTTCAAGGCTGCATTCTTTTCTTTTGCGTTTTGCTGTGTTTTATGTGCTTTAAGTATGGTTGATGTCTTTAAAACTGAACTATTTAGAATTGAAGCCATTATTTTTAATCTGGGATTCACAAGAAATATAGCAGAAATATAGCAGTGGTAATAAAGTAGCATTTCTTTTGAAGATAATGTTTTGTTTAACTATACATAGAATATATTATTTATATTATTATTCTATTGCTATAGTGCAAATACCAGCATCACCAGCCAGTATATAGATGACCAAATGATATAAAGCGTCAACCGTTTTCATTTTTAAACCAGTATCTTTAGTTTTACTGGACAGTAATCATTACCAAATCATGACCCGTTCAAATTTGTAGACTATACTAATGGCCATTTTAATTTAATAATTTTTACTAAGTTAAATTCCTTTTGTATATGATACAGGCATACCCCACTTTTAAGTACACAATGAGGTTTATTTACTAAAGCTGGAAAGTGCAAAATCTGTTTCACTTCTGAAAGAAACCAATGAGCTTCCAGGTTTTATTACCAAAGCTTAATTGAACAAGTTGGGGTTAGAAGCTCATTGGTTTCTATGCAGAAGTGAGCCTGATTTTACACTTTCCAGCTTTAGTAAATAAACCGCATTGTGTACTTAAAAGTTGGGTATGCCTGTATATCCACATGTATTGTCCTGTTGTTATTCATACATAATGGTTAAATAGCACTTGAATTGCTCAAGAAATCCAACTAGCACAAACAATTTCAACTAATATATGAAATAAGTTAATTGATTTATTTAAGGGATGGTACTCAAATGTGACTCCACATTCGCCTCAGCACCCTTGCAACTCTGTAATTTTTAGCATACTGTTATGTAAATATTTCCTTTATCTTCTAAAGTTATAATTTGGCCCTTGCTCCTGTGCCGTGCTGTTCAGTTAGACCACCCATCACATTCATAACACAAGAGTTGGGAGGGTGTGGGACCACGTACCAGCTTCAGAAGATGAAGTTGATATGTGCATTACTGAGCACCTCAGATGATGAAGGCACTATGAAGATAACCCAATGATTTTACTGACACTTTCTAATGCCCTTATAGCCATTGGCCAGTTTATTAATTTTGTTGCTAAGGACAAATTTTCTTTAAGCATTAACACTAACCTTGCAGGCTGTGTATGCCAGGTAAACAAATTAACTTTCTATGGATCTGATTGTTTGGAAGCAAGATTTATACATGTGATGTTTAAAATGCAGCAGGCTTCTTCACACCATCATGAAGTATGACCAATGAGTGTAAGAAATTAATCTTTCTCTGAGACCTCTTTCACACGGGTGGTTTTCAGGTGCTTTAGCGCTGGGAATAGCCTCTGCTAAGTGCGTGAAAACCGCATCCCATTCATTCAAGTGTGACTTTTCACACTTGAGCGGTGCGCTTGTGGGATGTTCCAAAAAGTCCTGCAAACAGTATCTTTGGGGCGGGTTGGAAGCACTGTATTTGGCGCTCCCAAAATGCCCTGCCCATTGGAATAAATGGGAAGTGCTTTGGAAGCACCTGAAAAGAGCTTTAGAAGTGCTGCAACACAGGAGTTTTTAATCTCTTCTTTGGGGTTTAAAGTGACCCACTATCAGCTGAAAATGGCTGCTTAAACAGCGGTAAAGTGCCACTAAAACAAGCAGTGCTTTACCGTGAACCCAGCTGTGGCCCCAGTGTGAAAGCAGTCTGATAGCAACCATATAGCCCAAGGGTAAATAAAAATAATTTACTGAGGTGTAAAGAAAACAAAAATGGATGAATGAATAACTTCTGGACTATCCATGTCAAGTGCTTTTTAAAATATGATTTTTTGCAGCATGATCCTTCGCATTTATTTTATTGTTGTACAGAAGGGTAATCCAGAAAGGAACCATAGCATCTTACCATAGATCAAGTAACCAACCGCTCATGGTTTATGTTGCAGTTGTACCACTGCATTGGTCTGGTGCTCTGATTTCATACTGAAAAAATGCATAATGCTAGAGGGAGAAGTTGTCATAGGCAGTTAAAATTGTGATTAATATTTTATTGCCAAGCATTATCTGAATGCAGTCTATAACTTCTCTAGCCAGTCTTGTGAAACCCAATGTCAGTGTTTAGATAATTCTGTCCATTGCAACAAGAGATATGATGTTTTGGGCTGGTGATATGGAACAGAAAACGAGAAAGGTTTTAAAATTAAATAAGTGACCTTGAGACTGTTGAATTATCCCTGACTGTTATTCTCCTATCAGTTGGCCAGTTATGATTTTTACTGATATTGAAAAGTATAACATAAATATACCAAATCCCACAGCATGAGTTGCATGCCAGATTTTATATTAAAAGAGATATAAAACTAATATTGGGATTAATATGATATTTGGTGCTGCTGTTATTGACTACAGTGTTGTACGGAATTTATCATGGATTTGTGACTGCTGAAAAGGGGACAGTGGAATTTAGCCATAACAAGGACTATGCTGGAAAGAAACTCCTGCTGATGAATGGGCCCTAGATGTAAGCTTCTCATGCTTCAAGGTAGTGAATGAGATATGATGTCCAGCTCAATCTGCAAAGTGCAACAATCACAGACTGAGTTTTTTCAGTTGCCCAAGACCAGAAAGGTCTTCATTGGCATATAAGTTGTAAATAAATGTGAGCATGGAGTATCAGCTATTTTCCTCAATCTAAGTACATGTTCGATTGTATGGTTCTCATCAATTGATGTGTGTATATAAACCCCATATATTTTGGGTTACCTCACAATCCCTGCAGTACTCTAGTCTGTGCTGTAGATTGTATAGAAATGCACATAAAAGGTGTGTGTTAATTTAACATGATCTGTATGAGCAGATATATCTTCATTTATTATTACTATGTGTATTTCAGAAGATGTATAGTAGCCTCACTTTTACTAAGTGGTGGTGTTCTAGAGATATATTGTAGGCCAGATAGACACAAAGCTGCCAGTTCATTGCTATGTCTCCTACTTGCTCCTTTAGAACACCACAATTTGGTAATACTGGGCAGTAAGTCTTAAACCACCAGATATGTGTATTATAATCTTTACCCTAGGATATATCATGTTAAACATGCCAGAATTATTTTACCATTAAAATGTACCTATCTGGGTGCTGGCATTTCTTCCATTCTATGAGATAAAGTCTAAGTATTATTCTGACAAATACAATCATGGTGGTAACAAATAAATTGATAGTGTGTGATTAAATCCATTGCTTTGACATCACTACAGAACCCAGCAGCATAAATATTTGTTGTAGAAAAATATTGATTTTTATTTTTTGCCAAGGAGAGATATATCTTTTTATCTGTATTGTGCTATAAGAATGTGAGTTGTTATCTGTTACTCTGTCTATGATAATGTATATTTGAGTTGATACAATAAAATATTTTCCTTTATTTAATAATTTATTCTTGCTTGTTTTTTTTTTTGTTTTTTTTTATCTTTTGCATTTTGCCTTTTTAATAAACTCTTAAATTTCTGTGGCTCAAAATCATTTGCACCTTAAGCACAACTGTAACTTTACTACAATTGTTTTTCAAAATCCACCCCCTTCCCCCAAGCATTGCTGCTCTAACCCTCCCTTTCTCCAGATGCTTGCTTGCATTAGGGCTTGTGCACATCACAATTTCAGCATTCTGAATGTGTTTTTGCATACATATTCACATGCATTTTTTTGTGCGTTTTTGACTCATTTTTAATGCATTCCAGTTTGTTTTTTCCTCTTTTTTGACACTTAAAAAGTCTTTATTTTCATTAGGACAATGTGCATTCCAGTTTACATGTTTTTGATGTGTTCTAGTAAAAATGCAGCAGGCTGTACTTTTGTTGGAAGCACTAGAATTGACCACACTGGCATGAACTAGGACCATTTGAATACATGGCATAAACTGTGCATGCAGTCTGAATGTGGTTAAAAATGCACTGGAAAGCATCTGGTGTGAACCAGCCCTTAGTTCTAGAGCCACGTCCTTCTCTGAGTTTCCAGCCTGTTGGGAAGAAATGTCTTTAGTGCTCTCCCCACCGACTTGAATAAATCTGTATACAGAGTCTGTAAATCCTTGGTATACAGTCACATTTACAGTAAGTCCGTTTTAGGGCCCAATCACACCAGAACATGGTGTGGGAAACCTGTGTTCCTTGCACATTTCCTTTCAAAATGCATTACACTTACTATCTGCAGCACATGTCAATGCAGTGCTAACTGCACCACAAACGTAAGTTGCAAATGTGCAGTGTGTTTGCCTGCACTGGATCACAAGGTACTGCAGTACCATGCAATTTGATTTCGGATGAGTTTTTTAAAGTAGTGCATGCACTACTCTTGGTGCATAGCAATTTCAGCCCATTTAAATGAATGGACTGAAAATGCACTGTAGTCAAATTGAACAAGAATTGCACAAGAATGCAAGCAGATGGGATTGTACACCCCATTAACACCCATCATACCATAAAAACATACCTAAAATATAAAATAAACACCCAACAAGGATTGTGGTAAAGTTAAGGCCGCAGCCCTTTTATTGGATTTAAAACAATTTTAATTATGAAATGAACTTTAACCTTTAATACCAAACAAAATTGCTGTTAACTATTAACAGACCGACATGGTTAGTCACTAAGACTCAAGCAGCAATATTTTATACCAACCAAATAATAGTTTACCAACCACTGTCCACCCACAAAGTGGGCAACATTACCCAAAAAAGATAGACCTTCAGGCCTCATGCACACTGGAAGTTATAATAAAGTTATAAAAATGGCAGTAGCTTTTCAGTGAGTTTGTCAAAGTTTTTCAGAATTTTTTCAATAGCATTTTTTAGCGTTAGCATTTTTTAACTTTTTTTTGTTCAATGGATGGATCACAAATGTTAAAAAATGCTGGTGAGCCATGTTTTTAAACATTTATGAGCGTTTTTTGATGTTAGAGCATTTTTACAGCTGAAAAATTCCTATCAGAACCCACTCATTTTTCAAAGTTTTTCAAAGTTTTGGCAATAGTGTTTTTTTAGCATTTTTCAGCATTTTTTAACATCAGTGTTTTTAAACTTTTCTTTTTTTCTCCTCAATGGGATGTGTTAATGTACACGGGACATTTTACATCCTCTCCTGAACAATTTAACTTGACAGATATTAACCAACATTTTAAAACGTCTGTTTTGCCTCGTTAACATGCCGTGTTTAGCCACATTTGTGTTTAGAAGCATTTTTCTTTTCAGATAGTCAAAAAATAAATAAAAATGCGTGTAAACAAAACGCTGCTAAACGTGAGTTACCGCATTTACAAGCTGTTACTGTTGTTTGGTGTTTCAAATGCCTCTGAACATCCGGCCTGAATGCATTTTTTTTTGCTTTCCAAAAAATGCTTCTAAACTCAACTGCCTAGAAACGACCCTGTGTACATGTACTGATAACATAGAGGAGAGTTCATGGGAAAAAAGCCGAAAAAAACGCTTAACTGCTCCTAAACGTCCGTTTACCAGCAGCGGTGTACATGAAGCCTAAAAAACACTGGTGAGCCACGTTTTTGAGCGTTTATCAACTGTTTTCTTTTTTTTTTTATGTTAGAGCGCTTTTACATTTGAAAAAATACTCTCAGAACCCAGCCTATGTGGGCATAGACACATAAAATAACATTCTGGAGTGTTTATTGACTGTAGAAAAAACATTTGAAGCCAAAAACAGCTGATGTACAAATGTCCAAAAACGTCCAGTGTGCTTGAGGACTCAATATCAAACAGAACTGTTGTTAATCAATAACAGACCAACATGCTTAGTCACTAAGACTCAAGAAGCAATATTTTGTACCAACCACGTAACAGCATACCAACCACTGTCCACCCACAAAGTGGGGGACCTTACCCACATAAAGAGGGACCGCAACGAGGGGAAATAACAAAGGGGAGGGTGGGTTGAGTAGGCCAAAAGATTCAGAAGGAAGGCTGAGGAGATTCCAGAGGTGAGTCCAGCTGAGAGGCCTGAGGTAAATGCTGACTTTGCCCAGTGACAGGAGAGGATATAAGTAAAAGGTTAGACTCATTGGCTAGATGTTTACTGCCAAAGGATTTGTCACCAATCCAGTGCTCAGCAGCTGAGGTAAATCTTCCTAGCAACAACAGGCAGGTTGTCACCTGAAACACAAAACAGAAAGAACCATCAAAGCAGCCATAGAGAGGCAAGTACTTAGCAATCACCATAGCCATATATTAAGAGTAAAATGTATTTATAAAACAAATGGGTGTTAGGGGTGACAATCCCATGGGGCCACTTCTCTATTTTATTATTTTGTGGCCCCGGTATTTCTGTGCGATTCCTGGAGTGAACCGGTGCTTAGTTCAACAAGCTGGAAATATGGGAGGGAGCCAGGGCTTTGCAGCTAAAGTAAGTACATTTCTGGGAAGGGGATTTGTGCAGTTTACGTTAGGTAATAGGGATCGATTTAGGAAAAGTTGTCGTAAAGGTGTAGTTGCCTTTGAACCTAAACTCAAAAAGAGAGGATTTAGAAATGTTACTTGTGCCTAACTTTCATCTTGAAATTGTAACCTGAATACCTTACTTTTAAAATGCAGTTCATATCCTGCTATATGAGGGTACCTAGGCACTCTTGTGCCCACAGCCTTATAGCTGTATATTTGTAGTGTGAATCTAAGGCTCTGACATGAGGGAGCAAAACTCTGTCTCTTCCAAGATGCAGTGCAAAACAAAGTATGGTAAGTCAGTAATGAGGAAAGATAAGCTTCAGGGAGACCATAGGAAATATTAGTGATTTGTCCTTTGACCTTTGTGTTTTTGGGGCATAGCTTCTACAGGCCAATTTCTCTTTCAATGTTCTATTACACACACTGTTTGTAAAGAAGTGGTTGCTGTTATGATTGTATTAAACACACTTTCCTGATAACAGTGTATTTTAAGGCCCCGTTCACACCTATGCAAATTAGATGACGGCTTCCCCGCATCCAATTTGCATAGCAGGAGAATCCAATTTGGAGCCAATTCACATATTTCTGTTGCGGCTGTGGAACGCACTGCACGAAAATGCTGTGCGTGTTTGGCTCAGTTTCAGGGTCGAATTCAGGCATAGAATCAGCCCTGATTCGTCCCTGAAATGGGGAACAGGGATGCACAGCGCTCCCGTGCGATCCACAGCAGGTTATAGTGTGAACCCAACTGTAAAATACCCATCTGCTTCTGACATGTATTCTGATACCTTGTATTGCTGCTAGAGAAATCTAAATGTTGCGCTGGCATTGATGCATTTCAGTGAGTAAGTCCCTGTGTAATGACTGTGTCAGATGGCTAGTAGACCTGTAGTATAAACAGCATTGCTAGGATGTTGAAAAAACTGAGACAATTTGGGGCACCATGCAACAAACTGACAATGTGATCAGAATATGTTGTTTAAAGTGGTATGTAGCCACATTTTATTTTTGATGTTTCATATATCACATTCTTATTTTTCTGCCAGGGACTTTTATTGAAATATGCAGCCTAATTAACTGAAAAGGTATTTTACTGTAATAGTATTAGTTCTACAACCCTTTTGTGCCCACACAGCTGTAAGCTGTCACCTACAGTAGTTCCTGTTTATGGATTTTGGGAAGCTGACATTCAGCAAGAGTAAGCTGAGTAAGTAATTAAGTGACAAGACAGAGAGTTAAATAAAATACTTTTACCACCGCACAGGAATTAACTTATGTTTTTTCTTTTTTCATTTGATAGGATTATTAAGGCTAAACATTGCAATAAAGGTCTTTTTAAATCACATTATAAGTCCACTTTTGCATAGTTGCTTTAATACTTGGTTATTAACTCTTCATCACATAATAAGGGATTTATTATTGGGTTAGGTGCCGCCATTGCTACCCATAAAACAACAGGTATATCTATGGCTGCACCTACAGTGCCTTGAAAAAGTATTCATACACCTTGAATGTGTTCTACATTTTGTCATGTTACAACCAAAAACAGAAATGTATTTTATTGGGATTTTATGTGATAGACCAACACAAAGTGGCACAAAATTGTGAAGTGGAAGGAAAATGAGAAATGGTTTTCAAATGTTTTTACAAATAAATATCTGAAAAGTGTGGCGTGCATTTTTATTCAGCCCCCTTTAGGCTGATACCCCCTAACTAATATCTAGTGGAACCAATTGCCTTCAGAAGTTACCTAATTGGTAAATAGAGTCCACCTGTCTGTAATTTAATCTCAGTATAAATACAGCTGTTCTGTGAAGCCCTCAGAAGTTTGTTAGAGAACCTTAGTGAACAAACAGCATCCTGAAGGCCAAAAAATATACCAGACAGGTCAGGGATAAAGTTGTGGAAAAGTTTAAAGCAGGGTTAGGTTATAAAAAAAATATCCCAAGCTTTGAACAGCTCACAGAGCACTGTTCAATCCATCGTCCGAAAATGGAAAGAGTATGGCACAACTGCAAACCTAGCAAGACATGGCCCTCCACCTAAACTGACAGGGCTGGAAAGGAGAGCATTAATCAGAGAAGCAGCCAAAAGGCCCATGGTAACTTTGGATGAACTGCAGAGATCCACAGCTCAGGTGGGAGAATCTGCCCACAAGACAACTAAGAGTCATGCACTCCACAAATCTGGCCTTTATGGAAGAGTGGCAAGAAGAAAGCCATTGTTGAAAGAAAGCCATAAGAAGTCCCGTTTGCAGTTTGGGGGACGCAGTAAACATGTGAAAGAATGTGCTTTGGTCAGATGAGATCAAAATTGAACGTTTTGGCTTAAAAGCAAAATGCTGTGTGGCAGAAAAATAACACTGCACATCACCCTGAACACGCTATCTCCACAGTGAAACATGGTGGTGGCAGCATCATGCTGTGGGGATGCTTTCCTTCAGCAGGGACAGGGAAGCTGGTCAGAGTTGATGGGAAATGGATGGAGCCAAATACAGGGCAATCTTAGAAGAAAACTTGTTAGAGTCTGCAAAAGACTTGAGACTGGGGCAGAGGTTCACCTTCCACCAGCACAACAACCCTAAACATACAGCCAGAGCTACAGTGGAATGGTTTAGATCAAAGCATATTCATGTGTTAGAATGGCCCAGTAAAAGTCCAGACCTAAATCCAATTGCGAATCTGTGGCAATATCTAGAAATTGCTGTCCACAAATGCTCTCCATCCAATCTGACAAAGTTTGAGCTATTTTGCAAAGAATAATGGGCAAAAACTTCACTCTCTAGTTGTACAAAGCTGGTAGAGACACATCCAAAAAGACTTGCTGCTGTAATTGCAGTGAAAGGTTGTTCTACAAAGTATTGACTCATTGGGGCTGAATACAAATGCACGCCACACTTTTCAGACAATTATTTGTAAAAAATTTGGAAAACCATTTCACATTTTCCTTCTACTTCACAATTCGATGCCACTTTGTGTGTGTCTATCACATAAAAGTTTTTGCTTGTAACATGACAAAATGTGGAACATTTCAGCGGGTATGAATACTTTTTCAAGGCACTGTATGCTAACAATCCGTCTATCTCAGCACTTACTGTATCTAAACCCCCAAAATATTTTTTTTTATTTTTGAGCTTACCAGTCCTAAGATGTGGTGGCTGCAATAGCTTTGTTTCAGGCTTTTCCCAATCATGGTATAATCCTATGAGTATACACTTTGGGGGTTATTTATGAAAGGCAAATCCACTTTGCACTACAAGTGCAAACTACCAGTACAAAGTGCACTTGGAAGTGCAATCTCTGTAGATCTGAGGGGGACATGCAAGGAAAATAAAAAACAGCATTTTAGCTTGCACATGATTGAATGATAAAATCAGCAGAACTTCCCCTCATTTCAGATCTTCCCCTCGAATCTACAGCGACTGCACTTCCAAGTGCACTTCCAGTGCAATTTCAAGTGCATTTCAAGTGGATTTGCCTTTCATAAATAATCCTCATTGTGTCCCTTTATGGCTACATTGACTTCTCTTCAGCATCTGGACCAACTAAGTATCCTTGGTTGTCACAGAGACTTCAAACACATTTGCCTTTGTTCACCTCTGCTACATGGAGAATTGCTGGGAATAGTAGTTATACAAGAAAGATAAAGAAGTTTGTGATTTCAGTTTGGCTCACAGGAAGAGATGAAATGAAAGGCAAATCCATTTTTCACTACAAGTGCACTTGGAAGTGCAGTCACTCTAAATCTAAGCGGTAGATCTGAAATTAGGAGAAACTTTGTTGATTTTATCATCCAATCATGTGCCTTTGCATGTCCCCCTCAGATCTACAGGAACTTTATTTCCAAGTGCACTTTAAATGCACTTTCATGTGCACTTGCAGTGCACTTGTAGTGCAAAGTGGACTCGCCTTTAGTAAATAACGACCAAAGGCACTGCATTTTGGCAAGCTCAATGGGTAATTTTTATATATGTTGAAAATTTCCTGAGCCTAAAAAAATTAACTGAATGCAACCATCTATGGTCTGCAATATATTAAATGTATTGTTTTGGGGTTTAAATATGCTTTTAATAAGCAGTTCCAAACAAATGAAAACAATTAGTAAACTGCTTATTCTAAATAAGCATTTACAGTGTAAACTAAAGTAAATAGTAGTGCTAAACAGTATAAATAAACCCAGTGACAGGTCATAGTGATCAACACTAATACATAAATAAACAACTAATAACAACATTTGTGCAAAAAAAGGTCCATAAATGAGACTGGATTGTCTCAAATAAGGAAAGCTGAATATATCCTGATGTGAGATCTTCAAAACTTTCAGCACACCGCGTGCACTCAGTGTTTCCATTCCCCTTTGGTTAAAAACAAACTAAATGGCGATGCCTTTCACTTTCATGCTCGGCAAAACAGCATCAACCCTTACAGGGATAGCTATCCACCGATATCCAGACGTGACCCCCAATATCATGGACTCTACATATATAATGAAACAAATTCTCCAATAGTGCAGTATTGTTGTAAAAAGTTTATTCTATTAAAACAGCTTCAAACATTGCACTCACATAAGCTCAAATCAATGAAGCCTAGAGGCATCCTCTTACAGCATTGGTATAATGTGGTCTCAGCGGACACAACATAGGTGACCTGAATCTCACCAGCAAGCGATCGTGATCCTCTGAGCGTCACTTCTGGTATAGCGTCAAGCTTTCAAACTGCTTATTCTAGCTAGGAAATAGGACAAATGTGCTGAAACAGAAATGTCAGCCACAAAAAGACTAAAAAATTAGATTCTGTTGCTATCCATGTGTTAACGTCACTCAATTGATTTTAGTCTAAGTAGACTGTAATCTCCGGCATCCAGTCCAATGTTCAACTCATCTCAATTCACTGGGGGATTTACTGCCTGAAGCCTATGCTGTGCACATTTCTGGCTATCCTTACTCTATATCATCAATAACATTTAAAGTTTCAAGACACCTACATTTGATCCATAGCTGTGAATACTTTATATATCACTAACTGTTAAAAAAGAGGCTTCCTATATGAGAGATGGAAATTATCAGAAGTGACTGGAATTTACCCATAAGTCATAAAATATACGTTATCTTTTATTGGCCATAGATGATTGTTTTTATTTTTTATACAGTCAGCAAGGTAGATGGATTAATCCTCCACACTGGGACTTTATATTCTGACAGGGGGACTCGGCACTTTCAGAATACTCTGCTCAACAAAATGTTTCCAATTTGTTCATTCAACAGAAATCTATCTAATGACTCACTTCTTTTGAACAACACTGTTAGAAATCCGGCCAGTCCCTGTTGAACCAGCCGAGATTCAATCCATTTATGAGTTCTGTGTACATTCTGTGTAATCGACTTAAAGTGGTTTTAAATCAAAAACCTGTATGCACAGGAGGCACAGCAGCATTGTAAGTCTGGGGGGGGGGGGGGTTGTGTTAAATGTGTTAGCTGATTTAGAGGCACTAACAAATTGAAGCCAAAATCCAGAAAAAAACTTTATAATCAGTTAAAGGTTTTGGGGTAAGTGGTTTGTCTCATCCGTGTTAACTAATACATTCTGTTGAAGAGCTTGTCCTTTTGAAAAACCACAGACTTGCTGGCTGGATCACCAGATGAAAATAGAAGAAAGAAAACCTAAAACAGGAAAAAAAAATGCAGCCATCACATATAAGAATTGGTAAGCTGCAATATAATAAATGTTTATGGGTTTGATACTACCTATAGATCCTCCCATCTGATTGGAGAGACAAGGGAAGCGGCTGTGTTTGATGTATGCTTTTTGAAACCTTTTGATAAAAATAGTCAGATTACACAGAGCTCATCATGTATGGGATAGGTAAGCCTGCTTCCTGTGTTCTTTGCTGTACAACTACCCCACCTCTGATTCAAAATTCTAGGGTATGTTTGGATATGATGATTGGTGGCTGTTATGAAGCAGCCCAATTCAACTCGATATTATGATACATCAAACTTTCTGCATGAGAGGGACAATAGCCTACCAAGCTCATTTTGGGAATACCTATTTCTGCATTAAAACAGGTAATAAAAGGAATTCTTGAACAACCAGTTTACCATCAAAAGAAGATTAAATTAATTGGTGACCTGCAGTGATGTGTGGATAAAAAATCTCAAACCCTAAACAGGTAAGCTATGCTCCCTATTTGCAGTTGAAGCTTAATGCACAGTATGACTTTTTAATGACATTATTACTCTAAATTAATAACGAAGAACTTGGATCAGCTCATTAAAAAATGCCCTTTCAGTAGTCGCCCTACCATTTTATAATCAGACTCTAATAAGTTTAGGTCTAAAAGACTATAACAGAGAAAAATTACCTTATTCAACTTTCCCACAGATTTACTTTGTGCCAGATGACCAGTCCCCCAAAGCTGTTTATCTTCACAAGTTTAGTGGCCATCCCTTTGCCATCAACATCATGTACAATGCAGGACTAACATTTCTTCACTGTTTATAAGGACATCAAGGACCCAATTACACTGGGGGAATCAAGGAGAGTGCAGACCTCTGGAGAAGTGGGGAATGAGGTAAGCATTTTTCTCTATCGGTGTCGGTTCACACAGGAATGGCACAGCACCATGTCCCTATACGATTCCTGTGTGATTCGGTACAATGCAATTTTCATTCACTTCATTTAAATGGACTGAAATTACACTAGATTGCACCAAAATTAGTGCATGCGCTACTTCTAAAAATGTACTGTAACCGGATAGCATGGTACTGCGGTACCAGGCGATCCAGTGCAGGCAAACACACTGCATTTGTGATCTGCATTTGGAGTGTCCTTTGGATTACATTGACACCCTCAGTATGTGTCACATCTAGTGATTTTTAAATGCAGTGTGAGAACAGTGCACAGAACGCGGGTTTCCTACACTGTATTCTGGTGGGAAGGAGCCCTCTTACTTTTTAACAACTTTATTAGTGTAGAGTCTTACTATAAAAAGTAGGAAGTATCAAAGGGGATTTTTTCTTTTTGGAAGCTGACTGTAGTTCATATTTAAAGTGGTTGTAAACCTCACACATGAAATGTGAACAACGCACATCCCTCTATATTGTGTGCTTGTCTCTATCCAGAGATATTCTATCTTCTGCTATCAGCATGAGTAACTTCTGGTAGGTTTTCCTGACACCAAGTGAAAAAAGGTGACGGGATGGAATACCAGCACACAGCTTTTGATTGACAGCCTCTGTTTCTGAGTGCTGTGTGAAGGGGGGTGTGTCTCCTCTCTCCAGTCAACTCTCAGTTCTCCTCACTGAGCTCTGCAGAGTGTAACTTCAGCTCTCCTTTCCCTGCTTTCTAGAAGCTCAGACAGAATGTATAAATTCTGTACTAGTGGATGGAGAGAGGAGAAGACGACGGATAGACAGGCACAATGTATGTAGGAGGATTTGTTTATCACCTGCGGCTAGTCACTTCACTGGGTATATCTAAGGGTTTACAACCACTTAAAGCACTCTTCTTTAATTGAAATTAGTAATAGTTTTTCTTTCTGACTGTATACTGTAAGTAACAATTATTCATTTAAAATTATGGAAGTAGTCACATGGAAAAAGCACTAAACGTGACTGATGATTGACACTTCAAATGAAGTACAAATACAGAGACAGCATGCTTCTGTGCATCTGAACATCAGAACTGGCAATGCAGCATACAAAGACACAAACACACTCTTGGCACAAATATTTTTTTGTCATTTGATTTGCTGTACAGTCTTGGAATACCAGAGAGCAACATATCAACATGGATCATACTTTCAAGCTTGGCCAGAAAACTATGCTTTGATAAAGGATGTGTTTTCTGGTACAGAGTGGAATACTACAACAAGAAAACTCAACAGTAAGTACAATTGATAAGTGATAATCATTTTTACTATACAAATATATATATATATATATATATATATATATATATATCTCTCTCTCTATATATATATATATATATAGAGAGAGAGAGAGAAAATATATCAAAAGTAGGTTAACAAACACATTTTTACTTAACAAGTTTCATAGGCAACAACAAGCAAAGAATTTATAACTATCTGGTCAACATATACTGTACAGTAATATGAATACATGAATAAATGACAGGACAATAATCTGTGCCTTCTGTGGTCAGTGAGCAGTAGGGACAACATTATTGATATTGTGCCTGTCCTAGTGCCATGTGTACACTAGTAATCCATTGTAAAGTAATTCTTTATAACATATTTATGAAAAGAAGGTGTATCTAGAGAAGTTTCCATGCCTAGATTTCACCTAATTTGTTGACATTCATACTTATATTTTGCTACAATTAGAACTTTTCCCAGCAACAGTGTCCAGGTAAATATCAATTAGAACTGTAAAATAAAATGCATGATTGCAGGGCATTAAATGTGTGACAAATGTGGGAAACAAAGAGAGAGGGACCAACTGTGACAAATAGGAAACAATGGTCAGTCATTTGACAACAGTGAATGTCTAAATCAGGGGCATTAATAACATTGCTATGGTCTGGATTTCTCGTTAGAGAAAAAGAATGGGAAATCCAAATTTGAAGGATATAGTATCAGAATATAGTTAACAAAGCAAATGCATGAGCAAATATAACCAGGCAATGTGATGAATGTCCCATTGGTTGTTCTGCATTCAAATATTAGCAAGTGAATTGTGAACATATCATTTAGTTTCCACATAACCATTACACCTATATGAGCTTGTTGGAAAATCCATTCCCAAACCATGTGCATAAAGTCAATCACATATCCATGCAATCTCTATTGACAAACTTTATGGGAAAAAAATATATTTTAGCCAATTTTGCTCTTCTAACCATGTGGCAACCATCCAGGAAAGGTCCTTTTCTGTTCCAGCATAACTGTGCCCATATGCGCAAAGCAAGGTCCATGAAGACATGATTTGATGAGTTTGGTGGAGAACCTCAGCTGGCCTTCAAAGAGTCTAGCACAACTGAATACCTTTGTGAGGAATTTGAACACTGATTGCAGGAATTCTCAGTTAAATATTCAGCCAGTGCTAACCCATACGTTTGTGCAAAAATAAAAAAATACCTTACTTTGTAAACATAAATATACATAAATACATATAGTACCTACAGTAAGTGTAATAAACAATCAAAACATGTGCCCAGTGATTCATAAGTACAAAATCCACATAAACTGTGGAAAAATTCTTCCTCATATTCCATCTATCTTCCATTAAAAAAAAACTGGATTTACAATGTGTTGTACAATATTTCCCGCCTCTGTGACAAACAGTGCTGTTAGTACAACTCACTTATAAGATCTACATGACCCTTTATCTCTAAGAAGGTCATGGAAGGTTTGTTTCACTGCTAAGCACAACTCAAAGCTCTTCCCTCGTTTTTGACCCTCCTCTCCAGCTCACATAGTTGATCCACAGTGTACGACCACAAGTCACTTATTCCACACAGGAATATTCTCATAGAATAACTTATGCAATTTTACTGAAACCTAGAAGTATAAAAATAAAAACCTTGGTAAATGCCCTTTTAAAAGAATTCAATTTGCCATTGAACAATACCAATCAGTCACAGCCAGGTTGCAGGGAGGCATCTGACATCAAACAAAGCCCTGTCCTCAATGTATTTCATTCAGTGGACTTCCTCCTGATGTGCATTGTGCTAATAGCACTGTTTGGCATGGAGGTGGATAATATTGTGAAGAGGAGTGCTCACTGTATGACACATGAGGGGAGAGTTACTAAACTGAAGTGCTCAGAATTTGGTGCAGCTGTGCATGGTAGCCAATCAGCTTCTTGCTTCAGCTTGTTCAGTACATGACCATACAAATGCTCTGGTGGCTGAATGTGCACAATTTTCCACAGATATATTACAAAATCTTTAATTTTGGTTTTGTACTGGGAAGGTCAACAAGCTTATAGAGGTGTGATGGTCAGGAGTCCACAAATTGTTGGCCATTAATAACTATGTCAATTTAAAGAATATTAAATATGCCAGTTAATACCATCTGCAATTTGACCTTCTGCTATCTTAGTTACATTACCCTCCCTTATATGAAATAAAGCAAAGAAAAAAAATATATATTATGAAATACTTAAAAGAGCTATTAAAAATGTACACAGCTACCAGAGTGAAGCTGGCCATAGAGTTGCAGGAAAGAAAATCACTTATTTCCAACATCAACACTGACTGTTCCCTCCCACTGAGCTGTTGTTTTCTCCCAGCGGGGGCTGTCCCTGTCAAAACACAGTGATTATTCCTTGTGGCTATAGACACTGACAATAATTGTATGTAAAAATACGGCATGCTGATTGTACTCAAGTTGATCGATTTGAATCTCAACTGGTGCCAGCTGAAGTGGCCAAGATTGGAACCATCTATGGCTGGCTTTGGAGTACTCATGCACACAGATTTAGATACTCAGTATTCATGTTATGCTCCAAACAGCATGTTGCTTTGTATTAAAGGCCTTTTTATATTCAGTTACTTAAAAGGAAGTCAGTTTTATGGTTGAAAAATTGGTCTTCACTGTACCCCCAAATTGTCAGAGCAACAAATATTTAAAGCCTCTAATAATGCGTATATTCATTTTTATTAATTAATAATATTAAATGAGTGTATACCTAATGTATGTGGGGGTGTTTTATTTATTAGCTTTTGTATAAAATGCTTAAAACAATTATGTAACTTGTATATGTTTTCCTTTAAAATATTGTATAATAATGTTAGGTTTGTAACAAGGCGATGAGCAACTTGTGTTATGCCCTGTACACACGGTCGGACATTCCGACGACAAAATCCATCCGATTTTTTCGGACGGATTTTGGCCCAAACTTGTCTTGCATACACACGGTCGCACAAAGTTGTCGGAAAATCCGATCGTTCAGAACGTGTGGGACGTAGAACAGAAACGACAGGACTATAAAGAGGGCAGTAGCCAATAGCTTTCGTCTCGTAATTTATTCTGATTTATTTATATTTTATTGTTGGAAAATTTTAGATCCTGCTCTCAAACTTTGTGTGTGTCAGAAAATCTGACGGAAAAAGTCAGATGGAGCCCACACACGATTAGATTTTCTGACAACAAGATTCGATCACACGTTTTCCATCGGAAAGTCTGACTGTACAGGGCATAACACATTAACCCTTAGCAACCAACCAGCAATCTTCCAAGAATTATAAAACAAATAGTGGTAATATATTGTTGTAAAGTGAAATTAAACTTTAAGCTAAAATTATAGTTATTATAGTAATTATAGAGTATCTGTGATAGCACAATAACTATCCTCACACCTTTCTTAAAAATACCAAATCAAAATAAATATCCACCAAAATACCTTTTCTAAATGTCTTCAGTGGTGGACCACTATCTCACCTCTTCCTCGCCAAGCTTTAAGGGCTTTGGGCAGAGATTTATAATGGTGACCTAAAGCTGTAGGCAAGCCAGGAGACAGAATCTGGCATGTGTGATCACAGGGATTCAGGGAGCAGATACGTTTACAGATAAAGATCTCTGGCTTTGACTCTTCTTTTGACTTTACTAATCTGCATACTTGTTTTGAGACAGAAACTCCTAAAGTTTTGATACCAGCACGTCCACATAGCAGCCAGGCTACTAACATTTTCAGAAGGGGGTCGTTAATGGCATCCCTAGTTACTATTCCATGACAGGTTTACTTTCAATTAGATTATTTGTACAAAATTCTGAATCACCTTATGGTTTATTGTTATATATTTTTTTAATGGTTGACTGCTGCTGAATTACTAATGCAAGACAAATTACCATTAAAGATAATAAATTTAAAAATTGTTATCCAGCTAATTGGGGAATACGTGCATGCACTATGAGAATCAGCAAAGTGTTCAATCAGTAATGCAAATTCTTAATTTTTAATGAATGATATTCTATATTAAGTAGCTATAATGCAAGTCCACTTCTCAATTTGGGTCACCATTGTTAAATACGCACCAATACTTTTTTGTAGATTAAAGAGAATATTGAGCAAACTGTAGAAATTGTCTAGACACAGTAACAATGCAATCATTTTTAAAAACACGGAATGCCTTTTGGAACAGTTTAATTTTAAAAGTGTTTGTGAAAACATTTTTTCAGCAGTGCCGGATGATGCTTTACAAATTAGTTTGTTGCAAATCTGATTCCTTTCTTCATTAAAAAGTAACTTCACTTTTGTTGAAAAACATAAAAAAAACAAAAAAAAACAATCCCCACTGAGTGAGCAATGTATATTGCAAGAATTTTAACACACTTTGTTGCGGAGTCCTACCTGTTTATGCTCTGAAGAACAAGTTATTTGTTTTCTGCAGAGTGCATCTGAATAGGAGTGAATTTTTAATAATTCATTAATTAATTCATTAATCACAATCAGCTGATGCACTTGCAGTGTTTTAATGAAGAAAATGGTGGGGGGGGGGGGGGATCTGCATCCATTTAGAGGTCATTAACCCTTTGGGAGTATCTCCCAAAAATCAAATGGTTCCAGCTTGCCATATTGCATTGAATTTTACAGAAAAATAAAATGCTGTAGATTTTAAAGGAAAGGACAGTTTTAATAACATTAAATTACAATATGGCTTGTATAGTAATTGTATATGTTTTTTTTATTTGATATTTTTACAAGAGTGGAGTTACTTTTTAAATAAATAAATGCTGTCAAAGATTTGCTCAAAACAATGCCAATTTTACAAGTTTGTATTTGAAGGAGTTTGAAGGTGCTTTTAGAGCAGGTTCACACCAGGAATCGCACCTGAACAATTGAATCGGATGAAATTGCACTACATTGCACCGAAAAGTAGTTCATGCACAACTTTTCAATAAACACTGTAACCTGATCGCATTATACTTTGGTACCATGTGATCCAATGCAGGCAAACACATTGTATTTGCCATTGCATTTGGGGTGTCGTTAACTTTACATTGACACCTACTGCAGATTGCAGACTTGTTTTAAAGGAGTGTAGATTCTGCCACCGGTAACAGTTGCTAAGCATCTAAAATACTAAATATTAATATCTGTGTCTCACACGGTTAGTGTGGGTTAGGGATGAGCCGAACACCCCCCCCCCCCCGGTTCGTTTCTTACCAGAACATTCGAACAGACTGAAAATTCGTACAAACTTTGAAACCCTATTAAAGTCTATAGGACTTGAATGTTCAAAATCAAAAGTGCTAATTTTAAAGGCTAATATGCAAGCTATGCAACAGACAACACCAGCAATAAGGGGTATCTTCAGGTGTATACTGTGCTGGAGGCACACAACACCCACTTTAACTTCTGCAGATGCCTGTATTAGAGAACACCAGCAATAAAGGTTAGATACAGGTGTATACTGTGCTGTGCTGGAGGCACACAACACCCACTAACTCCTGCAGATGCCTGTATTAGAGAACACCAGCAATAAAGGGTAGATACAGGTGTATACTGCGCTGGAGGCACACACCACTCACTAACTCCTGCAGATGGCTGTATTAGAGAGCAACAGCAATAAAGGGTAGATACAGGTGTATACTGTGCTGGAGGCACACAACACCCACTAACTCCTGCAGATGGCTGAGAAATGAACACAATGTCACTGCCTATCTAGCTCTTTCCCTGCATGCCAACACACTACACAAGGCCGCCACGCGGGCGGCCTTATATAGTGTGGGGTGTGTACTAAACCCCCTGAGCTATAATTAGCCACAGGCATCCTGCCTGTGGCCAATTATGGCTCTCCTCGCTGCCGGCGCTGTGATTGGCCAAGCATGCGGGTTCACAGTGCATGCTTGGCCAATCATGAGCCAGCAATGCACTGCGATGGCGTAGTGCATTGTGGGCCATTCGTGCCACACGAATTTGGTGCGAATGGTCCACAAAGTTCTGAGTTCGCCAAACAGATAAACGGCCGATGTTCGAGTCGAACATACGTTCAAATTGAACACCGAGCTCATCCCTAGTGTGGGCTTACAAAGTGTATCATCAAATAAAAAGTCTGATCTTTCTTAAGTCTAAAGCCCCATACACACTATCAGATTTTCTGCTGATTGTTTTCCTTCAGATTTACCAAAACCATATAATATGAGGTCAAACCTTAGGAGTTTCAATTTGTATGCAATCAGGCAGGCCCTTGCACTACATGGTTTTGGTAAATCTGAATACAAAAATCAAAAGAAAATCAGATAGTGTGTATGGGGCTTTAGAGACTAATAGGAGCAGGTTACCAGACACAGGATGCAGCAACAAGGTACTGTAAACAAGAACTAGGTAAATGATACAGAGAAAACACCTGGGCTAATGAACACTAGGAACCCATTGGCTCTGGCATCATGCTGTAATTGAGCACAGGTATCTGCCCACAGGTTCAGCTAGGATGTTCCAAATTAGTAGTATTAACTAAAGCCGCAAACTGGTCTGGGAAACATTTGGGGTGAAGTTTCACCTTAAACCATGAGGTCTTCAGCACACTCAACTACGTGGGAGCAATCAAACTTGCCAGCCAACAAATGTGTACAAAAC
Source organism: Lithobates pipiens (assembly GCF_037356315.1). Classification (NCBI taxonomy): domain Eukaryota; kingdom Metazoa; phylum Chordata; class Amphibia; order Anura; family Ranidae; genus Lithobates; species Lithobates pipiens. The sequence goes on from NW_027507903.1 coordinate 236,252,213, forward strand.
CGGTGTAATGTAATGTGATGACCATTAGGTGGCATCACAAATAAGTGCCATTTGGACCCCAGCCATGGTTTAAATGTAGTGAAAGCATGGATGACTCCCTAATAAATACATCTACTAAGAAAAGAAATAATGAAATCCATCCAAAGGTAGAGAAACTCAGGAGCCAGGCACATATACACCAATGAGTCCAGAGAAATGTAAATACGGCTGATGATGAAAAAATAGAGTTTTCTTTATTGATCAAATAAAAGAATGACAAATGCCACTTCTAAAAGGCCCTCCCATTTTAGAGTCTTGCTATTTGTGGGTCTCCCAGGATGTTAGTTTACTTATACTTCAATTTCAAACCGGGTAGGTAGGTCTTAATGTTCTCAATTATTTTACTCGAGAAAAGTTCTAACATGCATTATAGACAGGCTCAGTTCATTATAAAATACACAGAATTCAGTCTTGTGCACAATTATTTTAGTTTTTCGGACCAATTTTATTTGCAAATTCATGGGACCACCATGGGGGCAAACTATGCCAACAATTATGCTAATATTACCATGGGCCATTGGGAGGAGCTTAATTTCTAGAATAATAACCCTTTTGCTGAGTATATTAAATACTATGCAGGTACATTGATGATATCATCATCTTCTGGTGTGGCCGGATCCAGATGTAGGGCTCCTTACTGGAACATTGCAATCACAATGATTTCAGACTATCCTCTATGTATATGGAAAATCCAACAATCAATCTTTTTCTTCTCTTAGAGCTTACTCATAAGGAGGGGAGGATAGTGACAAGAAATAATTTCAACCAACGTGTGGGAACTCTTACTACTGGGCAATTTTGTCATCTGAAAAAAAACTGCTCCAAAATGGACGACTACAAAGAACAGTGCCAAGTTTTGGTCAATAGATTAATGGAAAAAAGCTATCAAAAGGATCTAGTAGAAAAGGCTTAAATAAGATAACTGAGGGAGGAGACAGTTGAAAACACAGAAAGAAAAAGTAATAAAAGAAATGGTGACCAGGCATGGTTTATCATTAAATTAAATTGTAAACACCATGCCATTTTGCAGATTATAAGGTAAAATTGGCAAAGTCTGCTTAGTGACCCAAAGTTGGGCCCTAAACTACCTAAATTTACAGACATTTATGAACATTGTGGCCTCCAATAATGAGAATAGTGTTATTGGTAAATAATTGTCTTTTGACAACTGTAGGGATGTTTTTAAGTGTAAAAAACATAACGGCCTCACTTGCCAGTTTATTCATCATGGTTAAAATACTTTTAGCGATTTAGCGGGGAATATCTACACAATAGGTCAATTCATTACTTGTTCGACTAGTAGATTGTCTATTGTTTGCAATTTATTATATGTTGGCTGCACTAAATGCACTTTACACAAAAGAAGAGCACAGCAGATTTTTATTAGAGTGCTCCACCAAACACACGTGCCCTAGCATTTTTCCCTCAAAAATAACAAGGACACTAGAGAATTGAAGGTCTTTGCTATAGAAGCTATGCCATGCTACCTCACAGATAATGAGATGTTTCGGAGGCTGTGTAACCATAAGCTGGACACCCTGGCTCCGAACAGGTTAAATGAGGATTTGGCTGTATACTCTATTAGATTGTAAGCACTTCTGAGCAGGGCCCTCTTAATCCTCTTGTATTTTATTGTATTATAACTGTATTGTCTCCCTTTTATATTGTGCTATGTAAACTGTTGGTGCTATATAAATCCTGTATAATAATAATAATAATAATAATAATACACAGTGCTATTGAGAGTTCTTTGTTCATATTCTTTAACAGTACTGTTACCCCATGTTCCACAAATGCATCTGTATGTGTGTTGCATGTACATTTTTTAAAAAGATTTTTCACTAATTGGTCAATTGTTTTACATGATATGTTTTTTTATGAGTACACACATATGTATATATGTGGATGCACAGTATCTCACAAAAGTGCGTACACCCCTCACATTTTTGTAAATATTTTATTATATCTTTTCATGTGACAACACTGAAGAAATTACAGTTTGCTACAATGTAAAGTAGTGAGCGTACAGCTTGTATAACAGTGTAAATTCATTGTCCCCTCAAAATAAATCAACACACAGCCATTAATGTCTAAACCGCTGGCAACAAAAGTGAGTGTCCAAATTGGGCCCAATTAGCCATTTCCCTCCCGGTGTCATGTAACTCATTAGTGTTAAAAGGTCTCAGGTGTGAATAGGGAGCAGCTTGCTAAATTTGGTGTTATCGGTCTGGTGTTATCGCTCTCACTTTCTCATACTTGTCACTGGAAGTTCAACATGGCACCTCATGACAAAGAACTCTCTGAGGATCTGAAAAAAAGAATTGTTACTCTACATAAAGATGGTCTAGGCTATAAGATGATTGCCAAGACCCTGAAACTGAGCTGCAGCATAGTGGCCAAGGCCATACAGTGGTTTAACGGGACAGGTTCTACTCAGAACAGGCCTCTCCGTGGTCGACAAAATAAGTTGAGTGCACGTGCGTGTTATATCCAGAGGTTGTCTTTAGGAAATAGGCACATGAGTGCTGTTAGCTTTGCTGCAGAGGTTGAAGGAGTGTGGGGTCAGCATGTCAGTGCTCAGACCATACACTGTACACTGCATCAAATTGGTCTCGATGGCTGTCATCGCAGATGGAAGCCTCTTCTAAATATGATGTACAAGAAAGCCTCCAAACAGTTTGCAAAAGACAAGCAGACAGGACATGGATTACTGGAACCATGCCCTGTGGTCTTATGAGACCAAGATAATCATATTTGGTTTAGATGGTGTCAAGCATGCGTGGCAGCAACCAGATGAGGAGTATAAAGACAAGTCTGTCTTGCCTACAGTCAAGCATGATATTGGGAGTGTCGTGGTCTGGGGCTGCATGAGTGCTGCCGGCACTGGGGAGCTACAGTTCATTGAAGGAACCATGAATGCCAACATGTTCTGTGACATACTGAAGCAAAGCATGATCTCCTCCCTTCGTAGACTGGTCCGCATGTCAGTTTTCCAAAATGATTACGACCCAACACACCTCCAAGATGACCCCTGCCTTGCTAAAGAAGTTGAGGGTAAAGGTGATGGACTGGCCAAGCATTTATCCAGACCTAAACCCTATTGAGCAATTGTGGGGCATCCTCAAGCAGAAGGTGAAGGAGCGCAAGGTCTCTATCGTCCACAAGCTCCGTGATGTCATCATGGAGGAGTGGAAGAGTACACCAGTGGCAACCTGTGAAGCTCTGGTGAATTCAATGCCCAAGAGGGTTAAGGCAGTGCTTAAAAATAATGGTGGCCACACAAAATATTGACACTTTGGTCCCAATTTGGACATTTTCACTTAGTGGTGTACTCACTTTTGTTGCCAGCAGTTTAGACATTAATGGCCGTGTTTTGAGTTATTTTGAGGAGACAGCAAATTTACACTGCTATACAAGCTGTACACTCACTACTTTAAATGGTAGCAAAGTGTAATTTCTTCAGTGTTGTCACATGAAAAGATATAATAAAATATTCATAAAAATGCGAGGGGTGTATTCACTTTTGTGAGATACTGTATATGTATATTTTTATGCAAGATTTTAGATACTCAGTCTATACATGTGGTGCCCTTTTTTCCCACCATTCTTTTTAGCAATCTATTTACAGACTTTAAAGTGGTTGTAAACCCTTACAAACCACTTTGACCTACAGGTAAGCCTAGATTAAGGCTTACCTGTAGGTCCAAGCAATATCTCCTAAACCTATACGGTTTAGGAGATATTTGCCTGAAGACAGGCACCGCTGTCTACGGCGCATGCGCCGTAGACAGCGGCGCACAGGCGCACTGAACGCGGCAGCTCCATTTTTGGAACTGCCGCGTTCAGTGCGCCTGCGCGCCGCTGTCTACGGCGCATGCGCCGTAGACAGCGGTGCCTGTCTTCAGGCAAATATCTCCTAATCCAAAAATGGAGCTGCCGCATTTGTCGACTCCCGTGCGCATGCGCGGGAGTGACGTCATCGCGGCTTCGCCGAATGACAGCTGCAGAGCTGCGAGACGCCACAAGCAAGATGGATGCGGCGGACTACAGGGGACAGCGCGACTTCGCTGGCTCCTGTGTCAGGTAAGTGACACATAATGGGCTACTATGCGATGCATAGTAGTCCATTATGCTTTACCTTTGCAGGGAAAAAAAGAGGAAGTAAACTCATCAGGGTTTACTTCCTCTTTAAAGGAGTTTAAGACCCCTTTCACACTGAGAAGAAATAGTGTTGGTAAAGTGTCTGAAATCTGCCTCCCATTCATTTCAGTGTGACTTTTCACACTGGGGCAGTGCCCTTGCAGGAAGTTAGGAATAGTCCTACAAGCAGCATCTTTGGGGAGGTTTGGGAGCACTGTATACAGTATACAAAATATGAGCAACTAGGGAATCCTGCCTCTAATCACAAACAGAGGAGTAGTACTCACCGGCTAAATTGCGGGGGGTGTAATCAACAAAATAGTGAATAGAAACTAAAAAAAAAACAAAAAAGTATGATAAGAACACACACCCTAAAGAGTTAAACTACATATATTTATTAGCTGTAAACAGCAAAAATACAAAGGGCATAACCAACAGTATCCCATGATCCCTTATATAAACCTCACAAAGAGTCCCTATAAGAGGGGATCATTCAATGCTCAACCAATTCCCCAAAAACAATAGACCTATAAGTTGATTAATCTAAAACATTCCCCCTCTCGATAGAGAGGGGTATGCTAATACAGTGGATAAATCCCTCCCTCCCCCAATATATGGCACTCCCTATCTATAAACAAAAGAAATCAACCAGCTCTAAAAAACGGTAACACACTCTGCAGCTAAAATACTGAGGGTCAAATTACCAAATCCCAGAACAATTCATCATAAAAAAGCAGTACAGCGCAGATACTTAAACTAGAATATTAAAATACAAACATAAAAAACATAAAACCACAACGGGCAGTCCATTAACTATAGATGAGAAAAAAGCGATGAGCTCAGCATAAAAGCCCTAAGGAATTCAGTGAGTCAGGTGATCTATGCATCAGATATGGTGACTTAAGTGACACCCTCCACCACCTATAGAAATGGCCGCTCACCTCAGGAGATGGACCCCTGAGTAAATCAAACAGGTCTAATACAGCATTCCCCTTCAGGTGTTAATAGACAGATCCAAATCCTGATATCACTTGTAGAGCTTGCCGTATCTCTAGTATAGCATCGTCATTTTTCTCCAGATATGACACATGAAATAAAAGTAGCAAAATCTAGTGCTCTCTGTTTATAAAGTCATATTTATTTTAAAAAGATAAAAGAGTGCACTCACATACATCGCACTGCGCCCCAGTGCTAGGTAAAATGCGGTTGTAAAAGTAATTCTAAAGAAGAGTATCCCACAAGGATCAGCGTGTGAGGACGCAGGTGACGTCACGATCACAGTCACGTTGTTTCCGTACGCGTTACTTCCCAAGGGGGCGGGACTTCATCAGCGGCGACGATAACAAACATATAATACTTACCCCCACTGTGCAGCTCGTTTTGCACAGAGTGGCACTGAACCTCATCTTCTGGGGTCCCTTGTGGCTCTCGCAGCTCCTCCCCACATCAGATAACCCCCTAGGAGAAGCAATCTCATGGGGGTTGCATTAAGGTGAAAAGCGGCGGTAAGTAAAATACCTGAGAGCACCACTGCAGTTTTTCAGCTCCCATTCCTGACATCTCCATAGTATGTTAATGAGAGGAAGCTTAGTCAGTTCTTAACCTTTCTGTTGGGTCAGACTCACACTAAACTTGTTCTGACAACTTCTCCTAAGAAACATCTAAAATATAATATATGTGTAAATAGATAGATAGATAGAAAGAAAGACAGACAGACAAACTGTCAGACATATATGCTTTTATTTTTTTGAGTATGCTGTATGAATTAGAAATCATAACAAAAAATTGTGGATTTTTTTAAAATGACAAAAAAATACACTTTAAGACCGCCTAACTGTCATTATACGCATTACTTTGGCATTAGCTAGTGTTTTTATGGGAGCAGCTGACCCTAGTCTTTATTTACAGTACACAGCCGGCTTTCTGATAAAAGTGGTGCAGGTAGCAGATTCACAGCGGGATCACTTTTATATGAGGTGGGAGAGGTGCCCCCCGCCACTTTCAGCATCTTCCTGGTTTACCGGAGCCGTTAAACCCAGAAACTATCTGGTCTGATCAGTGGCTGGGCAGGAAGTCAAATGAGGGCAAGATGGACCTCACTCGGTTCTATGCCCTTGAAGGACCAGAGCGTCATCTGACGCCACTCTTGCCTTTTGGGCTTAAAGGGATTTTTTTTCTAATTACAAGCAAAATTACTTTTCTTTTCTTTTAAAGGTAAATGAGAGATCTGGGGTATTTTTTCCCCCATATCTCTTAATAAAGAGGACCTGTCATGCTTATTTCTATTACAAGGGATGTTTACATTCCTTGTAATAGGAACAAAAGTAATCAGAAAAAAAAATGAAAAGGACGGTGTAAAAATAAAAAGTAAAATAAATAAGAAATGTTACTGGTATTAGAACAACAAAAATAAGAAATGTGTATTTCAAGACTCTATATATCTGCTAAAAAGAAAACTGAATAGCATTATGATATATTTTGTGATACACATGCAATTGAATTATGTTTGTTCATTTGTAAACAAAAGAACAAAAAATTAAAAATAAATATATTTTTTAAAGCACCCCATCACTCCGAGCTCACGTGCAGAAGCGAATGCATACCTAAGTCACACCCATATATGTAAATGGTTTTCAAACCACACGTGTGAAGTATCACCGTGATTATTAGAGTGAGAGCAATAATCCTACCACAAGATCTCCTCTATAACTCGAAACAGGTAACCTGCAAAAAAAATGAAAATGTTGCCTATGGAGATTTTTAAGTACCGTAGTTTGTCACCATTCCATGAACGTGGACAATTTTAAAGCATGACACGTTAGGTATCTATTTACTTAGCATAACATCATCTTTTAAATTATAGAAAAAATTGGGCTAACTTTACTGTTTATGTATTTTTGCCAAACAATTGCATTTGATAGACTGCTGCGCAAATACAGTGTGACAACAACTATTGCAACAACCATTTTATTCTCTAGGGTCTCTGCTAAAAAATATATATATAATGTTTGTGGGTTCTAAGTAATTTCCTAGCAAAAAATATGATTTTTACTTGTAAACAACACATTTTAGAAAACGGCCTGGTCTTGAAGGTTTTCCTGTTTTCAGAGAGAATGCAGAGAATGTATTCTTGCAGTAATGAGTGGTTTTCCTATGCCCTACTGAGCTGCAGCATAGGCCTGAAAACATATGAACCCTACTTTTAATGGAAAGGACTGTAAGGCATACAGCACTAAGATAAATATCATGTTGGCTTTATGCTGGTTCATATCATGTGTCTTTATAAAGCACACATTTAAAAGGGCACATTAGTCTGTATTCTACATCCGTATTATATATTTATGGAATTTGGAAATTAGTTCTATTTACTTTGAGAGATTATACACTGATTATCACAGATTAACATTTTAACAAAGCACTTTAGTTTAAATTTATAATATCAAAGAATATCTGGGAATTTGAAAATTTTTGAACATGAATATAGTTAAATCAAAGTTTTGAATAATGTATGTAGTTTTTGTTATAAAATACTTGATGTAGCTTCTAATACTATAGCTGAAGGCAGAGGTTTCTTTTGCCTCAAGAAGGTAAAGTGACAAATTTAAACTGACATACTTTCCTATCTGTTTCTTTCCTGGGGAGAAATGACTTTACTTTCTCCAGGACAGATATTTTATGAACTTTCCACACTCTTTGCAAAAACAGTTGATTCATGCAGCGAGTGAAAGTTTGCAGCAGCTTATCTGCATGTAGAGCTGAAGCATAGTTGAGATAAAATATTTGATTATTTTGGTCTGATAAAAATAAAAAAAAAATTGCATGTGGTAACATGTGCAACCTTTTTAAACAGCTAAATAGCACTTATGCATTCATAAAGCAACCATAGTTTATTCCATTTAATATACTTTTTTCCATTTAATATACTTTTTTCCTGAGTTTACATTTATTTAAAGAATATTAAAGTGGAAGTAAACTCCCCTATCGTTTTCGTTTTTTTTAACTGTTTAAATCCATGGGTTTACTTCCACTTTAAACCATTGTCACTTATAAATGGGTCAGAATTTAATTACAGTAAAAAAAAACAAAAAAAAAACAGAATACCGGATATACAAGAAGATGACTATAAAATCTAATGGTGATATGGAGCCCTGGGCTATTACATTTCATATTGTTAAAGATAAACATTTATATATTGGAGTGTAACTCATTATCTACTAAAAATGATCCCTTCAGTGTCAATAATATCAAAGAAAAATTGCAGCGCTCATCACAACATAAAAAACTCAAAAAACCTAAAGTACAATACCATTGAGTCCGGAATTTAAATTATTCAAACAGTCAAATATATGAAAAGTTTAGAATACATCTTTGTGAGAAAGTATTAAGTAATGTATTTCAGGTGATCTCCCTCCTTAAGTGTTACAATCACCCAGTGCGACCTCCACCAATGCCAAAAAAAAATGCACTCACCAGATTAAGTTGCCGTATAAAAATTAGAACAGCAAAAATCACATATGGCAAGATTCAGGTCATCAGAGGTATGTAGTCATCATTAACTCACACTATTCACCTCTATCAGAATCCAAGGACCTGATTTTAGAATGTATCAGGGTATATGGATCATGACCAGAAAGCTTTCATTCTCATAGTAAAATCAATTCAGCATATCCCATCCGCAGCAATAAGTCACCAATGACAGAAAAGGGAAAATCTCATGGCGTAGTATTTATTGGGGAAATGACATACAAAAACAAGCATGCAAAAAATATAAAACAATTGGGTCAACAGCACTTACATAAAAAGCCGCCAATCCAACCGGGGAAAATGGCGGCAGGACCTCAGGTACAAATCATCATGTGTAAATAGTAAGTTTTGCTCTTACATGGAACGCCGTCAATCTGTAACAGAGTGGCAGCCAGGACCTCAGGCGTTGTATAAAAACCTATACAGCTGTTTTACGTACACACTCATCATCAGGAGTATAACATTTTTTACATGCATAAAGTGTTTTATATAGCCCAGATGTAAAATAACTTATTTTCCGGGGTCAGAACCAGACCTGAACTTAACTTCCCATCCTGGAATGACATCATATCCAGTTTAGCGCCATCTTACTGCTGGATACTGCTTTGTGCCTCCGTCTTCTGATGCTGTAAAGTTTAACAGCTTCTACTACCCCCATTTAGCCATCACCACCTTTTCAAAACTTGTATTTTTACACTCCTGAAATTAATTGCATTTTGTGATTGGGTGGAGGATATCTTGTCATTCAACTGCTCTGCTTCCATTCACAGAATGTGGTGCATTGTGGAAAAATAATAGTATGAGTTCTGTGACTAGTGGAGAGGGGAGGGGTGTTGGTGGTGCAACTTAATCTTCACAGTGCCCAATGAAGGGGCACATGACAGTGTCTGATGCCAGAGAAGAAAATATTTCAGGGATGATTTTCATCAGAAGCAGCATGCAGGTAATGGGATACACACCATTATACTGTACATAACTAATGAGTTTGGTGCTGTATGCTCCAATATATGTATATAGTAAACTTCAACTTTAAGGATGACTGTTCCTGATAATGTTACAGATTTCTGCATTGGTATTGTGATTATAGCTTCTAAACTCCTAGAATTCACTCATTATTGTTCAGTAAGCTTTCAAAACGTGTTCAAATACGTATAACGTATAACAAGCAACTCAATAAGAAACAAAGCACGATGCATGCAACGCAGCCCCCATGCATGTATGTTTATCTGTCTGGACAACAGCTTTAAAGCATTGAGCACCTAAATAATGGCACAGTGTATTAACTCTACTTACGGTACATTATTTATTTATGCATCTATCTTCAAAAATGTTTTAATAAAAAAAAAATGCCCTACCAATGCTGCTTTTATACTGTGAAAGTTGATGTTATATAACTATGAACTGACATTTGAAAGGTGACTTTGATAAATGTCTTCAAGGCATTTAGTGTGCATTATAATATTACATTAAAATGAAATCAACATTTTGCAATGACATTGTACAGTGTACAGAATGTATTCCCAAGGTACAAGGGCTGATTGGCATGGTTTGAAAAGCTAATTTTCTCATGTATTGAAGATTGCCATTTTTATTTATGTGTGTCTGTATTTGTTATTAAACTCATACAATAAATATATACAATAAAAATAATTCAACATTCCATGAACACTGAATTTATAATAATAACTAAATTCACTTAATTTTACTTTGTAGGTAGGTTTCTTATTTCGGATATTTTTTTATTAATCACTGAAATCTTTTGGCTATTGCATCAGTTTGGTTATAAAAAAATAAATACTATCAAAGAGTAATAATGACATTTATTTTGTTGGCTGTGATGTGATTTGCTAGTAAAAACTCAGGGCTGCAAAAATATATTTGCTTTGTTAATGTGCTAGCATTAATATTTCCTTTAGTTTTTTAAGTTACCGGGTTTAAGAGTGAGGGGAAATCACTTTTACACAGGCACACAAGACAGAAAAGCACATTTTTTTTGTGGTGGTTGCGGGTGGGGGGTCAGGGGCGGCTGGCGATAATTAAACAGACCATAGAAGAGTCAAGAACCAAATGAAAATTCTTGTTGATCATCAAGTCATTTGTTTTTCGCATTATTGGTGTGCCAGCTGCTACGCACAATTTCCTTGCCGTAATCAAAACTGATCTAACATGCTGAATTTTTTTGAAAAACAAAACAAAAACGGTTCAGTTTTTCAACTTGTCCATGACCAGCCTTAGTACCTATGTACCTTCAGACCTTAACTGTGAAAAATTCACCTCCTGCTTTTATGGCTTGATGAACTCTAAAAGCCTCTTACTCTCATACTCATCTGTCCCCAAGTGAGATTTTGCTAATTAGATCACTCAGTAGCTTGTAAACCTATTCTGGCCAGGACTATAAAGTCATACGTTTTTCTGGAACTGTCAAGTATCAGCTCAAAGTAAAATAATCAATTTTTCTCCCTGTTCTAGAATTCCTTTGCAAGCCCCATCTGTGGCCATTGTTCCTAATATATCTGGGACTGTCTGAAATCGTTCTTTATACACAGTACTAGTGTCTCCAGCGGAAGTGTGTTCCCCCATTGGATGTGCTTTTGTTTATTTATGACTGTACAAATCCTTTTGATACCATTGTGACTTTGTATTTTGTTTTATTATGCATTAAAATTGTTCTTTTTAAATATATTTCCTTGTCTTTGATGAATCTAGGCACCATAATAATCCCCTTCCACTCCAACTACCTTTTTTGTCTCTTGTGTTCACTTGTGTTTATCTTGTTTGAACATATGGTACACTATGTCTTGAGGCAGGAAACAATTATATACCACTATAGTACAATGTAATGGTATGGTGATTAAATTATGAAGTACAAACATTTGATCTAATGCATTAGGTGAGATTATACTAAGTATAGAAAAGACTTTTATCTCAGATTTTAAAGACAGCAATGGTGATTGTCCACTAGTATATTGAAGTAGGACACATGTGACCTAAATGTATAAGAGGGATTGCCTTTTTTGAATTAACATATTAGTGTTTGTGTGTTAATTTCTCTCCTTTCCCTAAAATATTTTGGAAATATATAGTTATATGGCCTAAACTATGTGGGTAACTTTTAGAAGCTCAATAATGCTTCTAAAATTGCTTGCTAAGTTATTGACAGCAGCAGTGTAGGCAGCAGCATGTAATATCATGTATTAAAGATCCATTGCTTACAGTTGCAACATTGTGGATCCTATGAGATTAATTGACACTACACACTACTGGGTAGGTTAGACCATAAATGTAACAGGAGCAGCTGTTGTCCATATACAACAGGTAAAATAAGTATTGAACATGTCACCGTTTTTCTAGGTAAATCTATTTCTAAAAGTGCCATTGACATGAAATTTTCAACATATGTTGGTAACAACCCATGCAATCCATGCATGCAAAGAAACCAAAACAAATAAGTTAAAAACGTAAGGAAAAAACTAACGGAAAGGTATTTAATACTTTGTACAAAATCCTTTGTTGGTAATGAAACCTCCTCTATGGAGAAACTTTAAAAAGAGGGTTTGGGACTTTAAATGAGGCATGCGGCTTCAAAGAAGTATAATAAATCACAGTATATTTATTATCATATAGTACATAAAGGAAATAACAGACTAAAAGTATTGTCAATGTAAAAAACATAGTAATTGCATGTATTGCATATATTCCAACATGGTAAACAGTATAAAAAATATTGTATATGGATAACTGCATCCTCCCTAACTAACATGGACAAGAATTGTGAGAAAGGTGATTGTAATAAAACACCTCCCCCAAAAAGAGGATGGCATAAACTGATGATGAATATAGATTATGTTGGTAACATTGCATCATGAATGGGCTCAACGTATTTCGTGGACACGCCACTCGTCAGGAGCCAATGCGGAATACATCTAACAATAAAATGCATAGCCAATAAGGTCTAATGCTCAGCCATGAATGGAAGGGAGGAAGAGAATGGGAAAGAACTACACATCCAATGTACCTTGCAAATCACCTTGAGAGTTCCCAAGGGACACTAGGAGAGCAGGATATGGCAGCGATCTGCAATTTTTATCAGGACTGCGACATTATGACAGACACATCTGACACTTTTGAGACATTTTTGAAACCATTGACAATTATACAGCAATCAGTGCTAAAAAAAATGCACTGATTACTGTGTAAATGTCACTGGCAGGGAAGGGGTTAACACTGGGGGCAATCAAGGGGTTAACTGTGCTCCCTGACTGTGTGTTCTAACTGTGGGGGGAGGGGACTGACTATAGGAGATAACAGATAGTGATTCCTAGCTATTAGGAACTTTGTGTTCCGCCTCTCGTGCCGCTGATGGCGCGCAGCCGGTGGTCATCGCGACTGCCACCCACGAGCATTGGCACCCCCGTCGTAGCCAACATACAGCTACGATGGTTGGCGGCTGCTCGGCAAATGGTTAAAGTCCCGCTCCCTTTCTTCTTCAATCAATGTATGGAGAAACTAGTTGCATGCATTGCTCAGTGTGATTTTGATCCATTTTTACTCACAAACAGTATTCAAATCTTGAAGGTTTTGTGTGCCTCTTCTATGAACTCTGATCTTTAGTTCTTTCCCTAGATTTTCTATTGCATTCAAGTCAGGTGATTGGCAGGGCAATTCTAGCAGCGTTATTTTCTTTCCTTTAAACCAACTGAGAGTTTCTTTGGCTTTGTGTTGGGGATCATTGTCTTGCTGAAATGTCCACCCTCATTTCATCTTCATTATCCTGGTAGATGGCAGCAGATTTTTATCAAGAATGTCTTGGTATATTTTTCCAGTCATCCTTCCTTCAATGACATGAAGTTTGCCAGTACCGTATGCTGAAAAACATCCCCACACCATTATGTTCCCACCTCCAAACTTCAATGTTGGTATGATGTTTTTGGGGTGATGTGCAGTGCCATTTGACCTCCAAACATGGTGTGTATTATGGCATCCAAAGAGTTCAATTTTGGTCTCATCTGACCAGATTATATTCTCTCATTATTTCACAGGCTTGTCTAAATGTTGTGCAGCAAACATTAAACAAGCTTCAACATGCTTTTTTCTTCAGCAATACAGTCTTTCGTGGTGAGCATGCATACAGGTGGTTGACTGCATTACTTATTGTTTTCTTTGAAACAATTGTACCTGCTAATTCCAGATCTTTCTGAATCTTTCCCCAAGTGGTCCTTGGCTTTTGGACAACTCTTAGGATAATCAGGTTGTGGCTGGTTTATGGTGAAATTATGTTCTTTTCACTTCTGGATTATGGCCCCAACACTGCTCACTAGAACATTCAGACGTTGAGAAATCCTTCTCTAACCAATGCCACCCATATGTTTTGCAACAATAAGGTTATAAAGGTCTTGAGAGAGTGCTTTTCTTTTACCCATCATGAGATATTTCTTGAGTGACACCTTGGTAATGAGACACCATCATTTACACTGACAAGGGACAGTGTACTGACAGATTTCAGCTGGTGTCTAGGCATTCCATGTCTTTTTGCACCTCCCTTTCTTTATGTGTTTAGTACTTTTTCCCGTGTCATTCCATTTTATTACACATAACTTAATTTTTGAACTTATTTGTTTTGGTTTCTTTGTATGTATAGATTGCATGGGTTGTTACTGACATTTGGTGAAAATTCCATGTCAATAGCACCTTTAGAAATATAGTACACCTAATGACAACTACATAGTGGAAATCCCGGGCAAAGCAGAAACAGATATCTGAATACAGGGCAGACATGCAGGAGAACATGTACAAGGTAAGGGAAGAAAGGGGAGAATATACTACATTGTCAGCTATCTGTATATGGCTCTCAGTGGGGTTCAGGCACCAGTATTTGGTTTTTGGCAGACTTTTGGGCTTGGGCTTGGGCAGTATGATACCTAGGTTAGGAACAGACTGAACCAGCTAGAATGTCAGTATACTGCAGACAGACAGGATTGGACAGAGACATAACCAGGAACAACTGGATTTTTATACAAAGAGACAGGAACAGAAATAAAAGCCAATCTAGACAGACATACATGACCAGAGTCTAAAGGCACTCCTGGCCTGAGCCAAACACAGATAAGGATGGAGACTGACTGAAGTACAAGAGCACAGTCTAGTTGTGGCTAATGCACCACCACTGCCTTGTGAAGCCAGGGCTCCTAATTTAACACAAAAACAGAACTGATGAAACAGTGTGACAATAATAATGTGCACAGAGCTTGCTTTTGGCACTTTGGCTTCACACTCCGAGTCCTGAGAGTCATTTTGAGGGCTAATGACTGATACACTGGAAATACTTATTTTACATTGAACTAGACTCTGGAACTACAGGCCAGGCTTTAGGTACCCTTCATTCTTATTCACATTTATTTTATTGTTGCCTATTGTCTATTTTTTGTAATATCGCTTTTCTGTAAATATTTTGTTTGCACTATTTTCTTGCCTTTTTATTAAACAATACGTACAAATTATTAAGCTTTATCCCTAATGCCCTAAACCAGAGCTTTGAAGAGTGCTACCTTATTTTATTCTCATTCTCCTGTCTGATTTGAATGTGTGTATTACAGGTGTTTGCTAAAAGTCAAGTGTTTCCATGTTGTTATAACTGTTCTGTGTGTGTAAAAGGTTAACTGTAGAGTTAACCAACCCAGTATCAATCACATTCTGTGCATGGTGAGGCTGAAAGTGTAATTGTCATACAAGACAGAACTACAGACTGACAGAACAGTCCTTAAAGATAAAAACACATTTTTAGTAAAAGGGACTAGAATTTCTGACAATGTTTTTCTTGCCATATGTGCCTTTCTGTCCAATGATGCTCTCTTCTACAATTTCTTGCAAGGTACAATGTTTTAAAGAGATTATTGGAAATATAGTAAACCTTTATAAATATTGTTCTTTTTTTTTTCTTTTCTTTTTACAGATAAATTCATTATGAGTGCCTATTTATCAACAAAGACAGCTGCATGAACTCAGGGTCATCATATATATTGACATACAACTTGATTCACCTCCAAAAACCTTGCACTAAAACTTTAGAATTTTTTACCTTTTGTCAAGAGAAAAGTATGACGTGCTGTAACTGTGCCCAGAGAAATAAAGAGGATGTCTTGCTTCTCTGATTTAACTACAAAATTTTACCAGAGACGGCCAGGCAACTAGCATTTTCAAAAGTCAGCAAGACAGGGAAATGTCATATTGGGGGACTTCAACTATCCCAACTGGGCGGAAGGGGCATCCCACTCATTAAAGGCCCGCCATTTCTTAAATGTTCTACAGGACAACTTCATGTCCCGATTGGTGGATTCCCTAACTAGAAGTAAGGCATTGCTAGATCTATTAATTACAAAGGATACAGATCTGATTGTGGATGTGGAATAATGGGATAACTTGGGGACTAGCGACCACAGAATTATATTAAAAGAGACAACTTTTCTAAACTGCGCTCAATGCTGCAGGATATTAAGTGGGACCACATCCTTGAAACAGTTAACATGGAGGAAAATGGGAATGCTTTAGGAACATATTAAATAAAAGTATCACGAGTGTGTTCCAATGGTAATAAATATAGAAAAACAAAGGTTAAACCTGGATGGCTAAACCAAATTGTAAAATGTCACATTAAGGACAAAAAAATACAGTTAAAAAGTACCAACAGTCAGTGTCAGCATTCCAACACTACAAGGAATGCAAAACGAAGTATAAGAATGCAATCAGGTTGGCTAAAAAATTACTATGAGAGACACATAGCGGAGGAGAGTAAAAATAATCCCAAGACATTTTTTAAATATATTAACAATAAAAAGGCGAGGTCGGAACACATAGGCCCCATAAAGGACGATAGTTACAGATGATAAGGAAAAGGCAGCTGTACTAAATGCTTTCTTCTCCTCAGTCTTCACACAGAAAAGGGAGGAGTATACTGACCTTGACAGTATTGTTAGTAACACTTCACAGGATCTACCCTTGTGGCTATCAAAAGCCAGACTACGGAAAGGATAAGAGAAGCTTAACATAAATAAATCACCAGGACCAGAAGGCTTACACCCGAGAGTCCTTAAAGAACTCATTCAAGTTATAGCCAGACCGCTATTCCTAATCTATGGACAACATATTAATAGGATTGGTACCAGCTGATTGGCAAAAAGTCCACGTGGTACCAATATTCAAAAAATATCTTCTTGAGAGAAGAAGAAGATGAATGGACTTCTTGGGACACTTATTTTTTAATTTTTTAATAAAGGACTTGTTCCAAGCCGTGCCTAGTGTTTTTTTTACCATTTTCACACTTTTTTTGTGAAATGGTAGGGGTACATTTGTACCCCATTATCATTTCACATGGGGGGAGGTCGGGATCTGGAGGTTCCCTTGTTAAAGGGAGCTTCCAGTTTCCTATAAGCCTCCCGCCCACAGACCCCCACAACCACTGGGCAAGGATTGTGGGGATGAGGCCCTTATCCCCATCAACATGGGAACAAGGTGTTTTGGGGGTACCCCAAAGCACCCTCCCCATGTTGAGGGCATGTGGCCTGGTATGGTTCAGGAGGGGGATGCTCTCTCGTCCCCCTCTCATTTCCTGTGGCCTGCCAGGTTGTGTGCTCGAATAAGGGCCTGGTTTAGATTTTTGGGGGGACCCCCACGCCATTCTTTTTTAATTTTGGCACAGGTCTCCCCTTTAAATCCATACCAGACCTGAAGGGTCTGGTATTGATTTTGAGGGGGAACCCCACACCATTTTTTTTACATTTTGATGCAGGGTTCCCCTTCATATCCATACCAGACCTGAAGGGCCTGGTATGGAATTTGGGGGAACCCAACGCAATTATTTTTTTAAATTTTGGTTCGGGGTTCCCCTTAATATTCATACCAGACCCAAAGGGTCTGGTAATTGACTGTGGGGGAATCTCATGCCGTTTTTTTCAATGACTTTTATGTGTATCGCCGGGGCTGACAATTCATTATAGCCGAGAGTACTTTTAAATTACTTTTTTTCCTTTAGAAATGTCATTTTGCTCTCGCACTGTTCTAAACACGGGAAACATGCGCCACTTTACAGGCAAACTATAGACACCCCCCCCCCCCCCCGTATGAAATTTAAAGGAATATTTAATTTTATTGTTTCACTTTAAGCATTATTAAAATCACTGCTCCTGAAAAAAAGGCCATTTTTAAAACTTTTTTTTTTGCATTGATACATGTCCCCTGGGGGCAGGACCCAGGTCCCCAAACACTTTTTATGACAATACCATGCATATAAGTCTTTAAAATTAGAACTTTTGATTTCTTCCATAGACAATTAATTACAGCCGCAAGCACTTTTAAATAACGTTTTTTCCTGTAGAAATGTCATTTTGTGCGGGGACTGTTCTAAACACGGGAAATATGTGCCACTTTACAGATATACTATAGACACCCCCCAGGTACTAAATTTAAAGGAATCACCGCTCCCAGAAAAACGTCCGTTTTTAAAACTTTTTTTTTACGTTGATACATGTCCCCTGGGGAAGAACCCAGGTCCCCAAACACTTTTTTATGACAATAACTTGCATATAAGCCTTTAAAATGAGCACTTTTGATTATTCATGTTCATGTCCCATAGACTTTAGTGGTGCTCGCACGTTTGAACAAATTTTTTGCCTGTTCGCATGTTCTGCTGCGAACCAAACCGGGGGGGTGTTCAGCTCATCCCTAGTTATGGGGAAAGGTTGTGATCACTGAACTATTCTCTCTGGAGAAGAGACGTCTGAGAGAGGATATGATTTCAAATTTATAAATACTGTACTGATGGCCCCACAATGGGGATAAAACTTTTTCGCAGAAGAGAGTTTAACAACACACATGGCCACAACACACAGTGGAAAGGATGGTGGTGGTATCAGCGGAGAGCATCGATAGTTTCAAAAAAACTATTAGATAAGCACCTGAACGACCACAACATACACGCATATACAATGTAATACTGACATAAAATCACACACATAGGTTGGACTTGATGGACTTGTGTCTTTTTTCAACCTCACTTACTATGTAACTATGTAAACCATTTGAGGGGATCATAAGGGACCATATCCACAAATTTGCTAATGAAAACAGTATCATTAGCAGTAATCAGCAAGGGTTTACAAAAGGTCGATCTTGCCAAACAAACCTATTAACATTCTACGAGGAAGTGAGCTGCCATCTGGACAAAGGTAGGCCAATGAATGTGGTATATCTGGATTTTGAAAAAGCATTTGATACAGTCCCCCACAAATGCTTAATCTACAAGCTGAGGTATGTAGGCATGGCCCATAGGGTTTGTTCTTGGATACAAAACTGTCTATGGTTGCGTGCCCAAAGGGTTGTGATAAATGGCCTATACTCAGAACGGTCTAGAGTGGTTAGTGGGGTACCACGAGGATCTGGGATCAATTCTGTTTAATTTATTTATAAATGATATAGAGGGTGGGATATAGCTTGATCTCAGTGTTTGCTGACTACACAAAAATATGTAGGTCAATAACAATACAGCAAGATTGAGAAACTTTAAAGAGGACTTAAATAAATGAATGGAGTGGGCTACTGCATGGCAAACTAAATTAGAACATTGAAAAATGTAAGGTAATGCACTTGGGGGGTAAAAATATAAACACTTGTTACTCATTAGGGGAGAAGCCCTAGGGGCTTCCAGGATGGGGAAGGATCTAGGGGTCTTAGTAGAAGACAGACTGAACAATAGCATGCAGTGTCAATCTGAGGCGACCAGTATTAGCATGCATTAAAAAGGAATTTATTCCAGAGATAAAACGGTTATTCTGACACTTTATAAAACTCTGGTTCGGCCGCAGCTGGAGTACTCCATCCAGTTCTGGTCACCAATCTTCAGAATGGATGTGCTGAAACCGGAGAGAGTCCAGAGAAGGGCAACAAAATGAATATGGGGATTGGAGGACCTTACTTATGAGAAACGACTACAAGCGCTAAGTTTATTCTCCTTGGGGAAGAAACGCTTGAGAGCGTTATACCAATATCTCAATGGTGATCCTAGCATTTTCAGTCCCAGGGAGAGTAGGAAGACACGGAGTCAGACTGGAAGAGAAGCAGTTTAACCTTAAGCTGTGTAGGGGGTTTTTCACTGTCAGGGCGGTGTGGATTTGGAACTCTTTTCCACAATTGGTGGTATCGGCAGGAAGTATGTATAAAAGACTCTTGGGTCTGCATCTTAGCGAAAACAATATACGGGGATATGGGAAATTATGTTTCTATACACACACACCTACAAAGCTTGAACTGGATGGACTGTTGTCTTTATTCAACCTTACCAACTATGTAACTATGTAGTGTATCTATGCATTTGGCAATGGTAGCCAATGTATTTCTCTCATATTTTGCGTTCTGTAAGTTTGTCACTGAGAGATACAGTATATGTGGGCTGCCACTGCTGGCCATCATGCTGATCCTCTTTGGTGCGATGTTTCAAAATCTATTTGTCCTTGTGGATATTGCCATAGGGAGAAAAACATAGGGTGGGAAATACAAATGTTCCAGTAGTCATCAGAACAGAACTTGAGTGCAAATCTTCTAAACCGATCATGTGTAGCCTACTCCGATGGACAAAGTGCCACGCATGCTCAAATCAAATTCCTGGACCAAAGCTATTGGCTACTAGCCTGAACGTAGTCCCGTCATAACGAAATAACGGCATCACGTTATGTACAATCGGATTTTCCGACAACTTTGTCCGACCGTGTGTATGCAACAGTTTCGGACAAAATCCGTCAGACAAAATCCAACGGATTTGGTTGTCAGAATGTCCGGCCGTGTGTACATGGGCTTAGATGCATGCAGCCCATCTTCTGAGCCATAGCAAGCCACATACCCTCAACATACCCCCCTGTCAAGGCAGCTTGGGCCATGTTGATGAGGCAAGTGCCTCTTTCCCACAACCCTGGCCCAGTGGTTGTAGTGTCTACAAATGGGGGCTTAGTGGAATCTAGAAGCCATCTTTAATCTAATAGGGTCCCTGGATATTGTCTGGTGTGTGTGTACTGATACTGATATACTGGTGTACATAATACCCCTACACAGTCACAAAAAATAATGTACACAGTAACTTAAAGCTCAAACAATTTTTGACAAATCCTTAAACCCCCAAAAAATTCCCATGATAATGCCTGTTGACCCACTAAAAGAAAAACATCCCACAGACATGATCTGCTATTGTCACTTACTCTCCCCATTTGATATCTCTTGAATGTAAACAAAGGGGTGACTTCACTGGCTGCTAAGGACACTTCCTTAACAACGATTGAATGGAAGGTAGTTGTCACTTTAGCCAAAATGTTTTATTTTGTTTTGGGAAGAGTGGGAACCTGTCAGATTTCTATTGCCATTAGTGTCCCTATTGGAGGTCCCTATCAGGACAGGACATGATAGGAAATCTCTCCAAGGAAGTCACAAGCATAGGGCTAAAATTTAAAAACAGATTTGTAGTAGTATGGGGAAGAGTTAGAAGGTCTGACAAGGCTTTTTCTGAAAAGGAACTTCTGACAAGTGTCCCTATTATATGTGTGGGCATCACAAGCACAGGAAGTAAAGGAAAATCTCCCTAGTAATATCATAGGCAGAAATACAAATCTGAAAAAAATATTTCCTCCCCACTTTCAAAACCTTTGCTGGAGTTGAGCTTTAACATGCTCTATGTAGCCTACTGCACTTTTTGAAGATGTATTCTTTAACCACTTCAGATCCGCGCTATTGCCAAATGACGGCATTAGCGCGGACCTACATTTTCAGGACTACGTCTATTGACGTCGTCCTGGTTACGAGCGGCCTGCGCGCCCCCTGAGGGGCGCGCGCGGCGCGCTCTGTGATCGGCGAGTCCGTGAGACTCGCCTGATCACCGATCCGTGTAAGGGGTCGATCCCGACCCCTTATCACGTGATCAGCTGTCAGCCAATGACAGCTGATCATGTGATAGAACGGAGCCGGTAATCGGCTATTATTCCTCCTCGCGCTGACAGCGCGAGGAGAGAAAAAAAAAGCCGATCACCGGCGGCCGTGATCGGGACATCAGTCCCGATCACGGCCATCAATACAAGGGACCACCTGCCACCTGCCTGTGCCCACCTGCCTCCCGCAGTGCCATCCTGAAGTAAAAGAAAAGAAAAAGTAAGTGCCCCCCGTCAGTGCCCCCTGTCAGTGCCCATAGTGCCCACAGTGCCACCCACAGTGCCACCCACAGTGCCACCCACAGTGCCACCCCACAGTGCCACCCACAGTGCCACCCAATCTGCCTCAAAGGTGCTGCACCCCAGTGCCGCCCATCAGTGCCCAGCAGTGCCGCCCATCAGTGCCCAGCAGTGCCGCCCATCAGTGCCCATCAGTGCCACCTATCAGAGCCACCTATCAGTGCCACCTATCAGTGCCCATCAGTCCCATCTATCTGTGGTACCTATCAGTGCCCATCCGTGCCACCCATCCGTGCCACTTATCCGTGCCACCCATCCGTGCCATCTTATCTGTGCCCATCTTTGCCCATCAGTGCCGCCTTATCTGTGCCCATCGGTGCCGCCTTATCTGTGCCTATTAGTGCCGCCTTAACTATGCCTATCAGTGCCCACCAGTGCAGCCCATCAGTGCCCACCAATGCAGCCCATCAGTGCCCACCAATGCAGCCCATCAGTGCCCACCAATGCAGCCTATCAGTGCCGCCTAATCAGCGCACTTCAATGAAGGAGAAAAATGACCCGTTTGCAAAATTTTATAACAAACTATTAAAACATGATTTTTTTTTTTTTTTTTTTTGCATCTTTTTTTGTTTGTTTAGCAAAAAATAAAACTCCGAGCTGTAACTAAATACCACCAAAAGAAAGCTCTATTTGTGGGAAAAAAATGATAAAAATTTCATTTGGGTACAGTGTTGTATGCCCGCGCAATTGTCACTCAAAGTGCATCAGCGCTGAAAGCTGAAAATTGGTCTGGGACTGAGGGGGGTTTAAGTGCCCAGTAAGCAAGTGGTTAAACATCCTGTGAACCGTTTCATATATAAAGGTATACTTGGTGCATATTAGTACAGTATGTACATGCCACACTCCTTAAAAATGTTTTACTCAAGATTTACCTAACTTTAACCTTGGATTCACACATTGTTCCCAAGAAAATACAATTAGAAAAATGTGTGAATTTTGGATAAAAATTTGTGAATCTTGTGTAAAACCCTTTGTGTAAATGTCATCGTATCATGTATAAAAACAATATTAAATGGTATGTGGTTTATTATATGATTGATTATCTGTACTTATGATGACCAATTTAATATACTTGTTATAAATAAAACTCCATGTCAAAGTGAAAACAAACTAGTAAGTGATATACTAATAACTACATCTGCTCCCCAAATTTGAACAAGGTGATCAAAATTTACCACTACAATTTAATATACTGCCATATATACCGTGTTCTGATCCTCTAAATCATGCTATTAGGGTAGAAAAGCAAGCAAACACACTCAACACTTTTGCTGTCATAATCTGTCAAAAGAAATACAAGCCTTAAGCTCTTGTTACATTTCTTGAGATTCAGCTGATGTGACCACTGTTACCATGTCACACATGGTATATGTTATGGTTTGTGAAAGTTTGCGTGTGTCTACTCCTCAATACCATGAGACAATTCTCTGAACAACACACCTGAATTCCTATGACCAAGGTTGTAATTACCCAAGTTTTTAAGATACGGAACTGGAAAGGGATTTCCAACAGACCAGCTTTTGATTCACATTATACATGATTTAGATTAAGAAATATCATGTTGCGTCTCATGTACCTAATTCTCCTTACTATTTCTGATTGTTGTACTTAAGCAGCCTTGAAACCTACTTTGTTTGTGTTAGATATAAACACATAAAAGATAGAATACTGTAATTTGCTACTAATTGTTCTAGAGTAAACAATATGCTTCCAATGATGAAAAATATAATAAAACAATGTAAACTTAGAGTTACAGAAGTATTCTTCAAATAAGGAAAAGAATCTATAGAGTTTTGCAGTCTGTTACCATGGAAACACTAGCTAGAGATCTGTAACTGGTTTGCTACATTAATTCATAATCTTAACCTCATTGCAGTAATTCTGCTTCCTATTACATTTTTGCTTGTTCATATAATTATAGTTATTATACACAGTTCATAATTTTATAAAAATAATATTATTAGCAATCATAATGATACATATTTTGTACAGATATTTATGAATGATTGCATTAAACATGCTCAGACTGCTGATTGTATGTACCTGCAGCTATGGATATCATCTAGATGTAGAGCTTTCCGTCTTCCTCTAAAAGGTCAAAGCAGTGTCATCGCTAGCGCTGCAGGATGCTCAGCAGCAAATAATCACAGCATGGTGCAACAGTGATGCCAGCTTGTCGCTAGTCAAAGACAAGGGTTCTACTGAGGGGATATATGATCTACAATAATACAAAGGTTTTTCAAATTAACAGTATTTACCTTTCTTTCCAGTATTTCAGTATAATGCTGCTCCAATGACTATAGTACGTACACCCCAAGTTTATAAAATCAATATATATATATATATATATATATATATTTTTTTTTTTTTTTTTTACCACACTCTATTTTTGCTATTCACTACCCAAGACACCAACAACATCAAAAGATCTTATTTTCTTCTATATACTATGGTGCCTTGGCACATATCCAATCCTTAATTTACTACTGGCTGCAGAAGCATTTTATCCATGAGGAGAGAGAAAAGAACATGCTTATATTTAAGACTGTATGTAGATCAGATTCCAATCAATTTGTTATAATCTGCCAACAATGGTTCATTTTTTTTACAGTTCCTCATTATGGGAAAGTGAACTTTTTTTTTTACTGCAATTAAAGAACTCCACTCCAAAAACAAAATAATTTCTTAATATGGAAACTTAACGTGAAGTCTGGGCTGACTTCGATATTTTGTAGATAGGCAACTATTATTCTCATATTGATTAGTGGTTCCAAATTAATAACAACTATTGCAGTAGGGAACAGACACAAAAGATACACGCAGCATCTTTCCAAATAACCGTTCTCCTTTATTATGACGCAATTGAAGGTTTTTATAAACATGATTACGTAGGTATCACATTAATATTACAATTATAAGTTTATGATAACAAGGGGCTTAACATAGGCAGACTAATTCTAATCGGGACTCGAAAGAATGTAAACATGTTCTGAAAACATTATTAGTACCATGTGCACAGTGAGGGCATTGTGCAATACATATAAAATAGAATACAAATATATACAGAACTTACCAAATTTCCATTACAGGGCTACAGCTATTTAATCTTAACAACTTCACATCCAGGCCAATTCTGACATTTCACTCCTACATGTAAAAATCATCATTTTTTTTCTAGAAAATTACTCAGAACTCCCAAAAATTATATATGTCTTTTTTTTAGCAGAGACCACAGGGAAAAAAATGGTGGTCATTGCAATGTCTCACATATTTGCGCAGCGATTTTTCAAACGCATTTTGTTGGGAAAAAAACAGTTTCATGAATTAAAAAAAAAAACTGTAAAGTTAGCCCAATTTATTTGTGTAATGCGACAGATGATGTTACGCCAAGTAAATATATACCCAACATGTCACGCTTTAAAATTGCGCACAGTTGTGGAATGGCACCAAACTTTGGTACTTAAAAATCTCCATAGACGACGCTTTACATTTTTTTACAGGTTACATGTTTAGAGTTACAGAGGAGGTCTTGGGCTAGAATTGTTGATTTTTCTCTAATGCACGTGGTGATATCTCACATTTAATTTTTTTAATTTTTTTACACTTAATTAAAAAAAAAATTGATCACTTTTATTCCTATTAAAAAGGAATGTAAACATCCCTTGCAATAGGAATAGCGTGTGACAGGTCCACCTTCAATAAGACCCTACATCTCTCCTTAAGCCTGCTTTTATCTACTCAAATGTGAGTTGAACTTATTTTAATAAAACTTTCAGAATTTAACCCTATGTTCCACTCAGAGTGGCATAGCTCTTTCTTCCTCTCGCACTGCACACAGAGCAATCTTCTACTCTGACAGCTGGCTGCCAACTGATGCTAATCCAGACTTACTACTAGGTCTGGCCACAGAGGCATATGGACATTGCCTATCCCCAGGACAATTGGTGAACTTTGTGCACTCACCTTCTCCCCTCAGCCCATCTCTATTTTACTAGTCATACATCCTCAGCTGTGCATCGAGCACTCCATATATACCATTATAATAAAAATCATCTCTCCAGTTTTCCTACTACACAGTGCATTTTGGGACCTGTGTTGCAAGGAGTCCATTTGCCCCATTATATAGCTGCCATCTCAAAGCACAACTCCCAGGATTTCCAGCACTCTACACAGATATCTATGGGTTTGCTTGGCTTTAGAATAAAAAGCAATGTCTCCTTCTCTATATTGCTGTAGCCCAGCACCAGGCTACATTATATTAACTGTACTAAGCAATGCAGTAAAGTCTGTTTGGCTAACGGCAATGCCTCTTGTTGTTTCAATCCCATTGCTGATATGTATGTAGCACTGACCCCCAAAGGAGCTGCTGATTTGAATTGGGCCTGCCCTCTACTGAGAAACCCCCCTTCTGTATGACTCTGTCCCCTTGGCACAGCTGTGGTGCAATAATGATACAGTACAGTGTAAACAGTATAATGTACCTGTGTCTATCCCTCAGGATCCTCTGGCTCCACCTGGTGGGGAAAGACAGTAAACCACACACTTGTACTCTTAAACAGAAATACTTTTGTTGAAAATATAGCAAATAGGTGGTTACAGAGTTTGCACTGTCGTTCCAACATAGAACGTCAGCACAACATAAGTCAACAGGCAAATACAATAAGCAACATGCAAGTACATCTAGACCTGGGAGCTCCCTTTATTTAAAGTTTACGTGAGGCCTCACTTAGTGTATTTCCTCCTTTGCCTTCTTTCTTAGCTAGCTTAAATAGTTCCTCAGATAATTGTAATCCAAAGGGGTAAGTAGAGAAAGTTAACTTAGAGCACTCCAGGTATAACTTCAGAAACTTGTAATCACGCTTAGATACTAAAGTGAAACGGGCCTCGAGCCTATTAAGTGTCGGTTGCTCAATTACGCTTCAGTAAAACAACAGGTTCCAGCGAGGCCTATTAGTAAGTCTAAGTACGTGTAATAGATTAAACAGTGGGCCGCAACCCGCTCACCAATCGGATCAGAGTTCTGAGTGATGGCTTGAGTCCTACAACTGCAGCTTGCTTCCGCTAACTAGGCCAGATGCTCCGTGTCACTCCACCGGATCCGGCTCTCCGCTGCTCCAACAAGTGCCTCCGATCCCCATCGATCTGATCACCAGCTCTTGGCTCCGTCAATTTACCCAGCAAACAGTCCGGTTTGCACTCCGCTGTGACTATCTACTGATGCGTCCGAGAACCTTACACACAGTTCCGCACAGGCAGGCAACGTGATTCCAAGAGACCAAATATGGCTGCTGCAGTCCCTTTTATATCCTACCCTACCCAGCATGCACTGCATATCAAAGTGTTCATGGGTAGGTCACACAGACTCCTGGGTAGATGAGGTCAAATGACCAAAGTAAACACAGTCACTTCCTGTTATCTTTCCATCACCATGAAAAATAAAAATAGCTAAAGTCCATTTCCAGTTTTGGTCACTAGATGGCATCCAGTACTACCGAATAACATTGTCCATAGGTTTACATTGTGCTTCACATTAATTGCATTAATACACAATAATAACCCCCGCTACATGTAGGTAATTACATGTGGATAATATAAATGCAGACTGAGTTATTATTTTATTATTTTAAAATGCATGTATGTTTATTGAAAGTATAACTGGGATAAATGGGACATTGTAGTGGTGCAAATGGGTGCCACATCCCCATTTTTGGATACAGAGCAAGATTCTAAAGAAGACACGGATTTTTATGGCACCACCCATGAAAACCTACACAACTAATTTCTATAAAAATATAACAAATTGTATTACAATATCATAAAAAATACAGCAATAAATAGTTTGTAAATTCACAAGCTCCAAAACATTTGTTTAGTTTTACCATTCCACAATAATTTTGACAGTGGACAACATTTATGATCTCTTGTTCCGCAAACTGTAGATGATCAGTGGTAGAAACTTCTCTGAGTTTATGGCCATAGTGCAGTGTCAGATCCAATGTCAGTAGGACCCTTTTAGTGGGATATACATTTTAGCTGTGCATGCAAAATATAGCTTATTATGCCAGCTACACATTGCAAGCATGAACAGGCATCAGGTATATATGCAGTCCTCAAATTAACAGCACCTATGTCTCTAGAACTGGTTGGATTTGCTTTAAAGCACAGCTCCAACCAAAACATTTACTTTTGTTTTAGGTAGAGTAGGAAAGGGTTACAAGCTGTCGGGTTTTAATTGTCATGTGATAGGGAACTGGCCAGGAAGTGAATAAAATCTTCCCAAGGAGGACACAAGCATAAGAATAAAAAATAACACATTTTGTAGTAGTTCGGGATGGGTTACAACTTCAGGCAAGGTTTTTATGTGTCACAAGGAACTTCTGACAATGGGGGTTATTTACAAAAGGCAAATCCACTTTGCACTGCCAGTGCACTTCAAAGTGCACCGAAAATGCACTTGGAAGTGCAGTCGCTCTAAATCTAAGCCCTTGTACACACGGTCGGAGATTCCGACAACCAAATCCGTCTGAGTAATTCTGACGGATTAATTCCAGAAGAGGTCCGGAAGTGATGTTGCATACACACGGTCGGACTAAGTTGTCGGAAAATCCGATTGTACATAACGTGATGACGTTATTATGTTGCGACGGGACTACGTTCAGGCTAGTAGCCAATAGCGTCGGTCTAGGAATTTGATCTGAGCATGCGTGGCACTTTGTCCGTCGGAGTAGGCTACACATCATTGGAGTATATCCGATCGGAGCATTTTGTCGGAAGATTTTACCGGCAAGTTGGAAAAGTTGGTCCATCGGATATTCTGACGGAAACAGTCCGATGCAGACCACACACAGTCGGAATATCTGCCAAAACGGTCTGATAGGACACATTTAGTCGGAATCTCCGGCCGTGTGTACAAGGGCTAAGGGGTAGTTCTGAAATGAGGGGAAGCTCTGCTGATTTTGTCATCCAATTATGTGCAAGCTAAAGTGCTGTTTTTTATTTTCCTTGCATGTCCCCCTCAGATCTACTGCGACTTTACTTCCAAGTGCACTCTCAGTGCACTTTCAAGTGCACTTGCAGTGCAAAGTGGATTTGCCTTTCGTAAATAACCCCCAATGTGCCAGAGATGCCCGCATTCCCTAGTTCTTCTCTGGGCAGCACAGGGACAGGAAGTGAGGGGAAATCTCCCTAGTAAGGTCAAAGGCATAAATACAAATCTGATAGAATAATTATATCTTCCTTACTTTAAAAATATTTTATGTTAAAAAAAAAGATATGTACACATCGCTGGCCATGCATATGGTAAACGCGGCTAAGCTCTGTATACCGAATCACTGGCGCTCTAAAAACGATCCAACGGGGAATGGCTGGCGAGGGTCTCAAACATAATTCACATTTTTCAAGACAGAATGCACACATTTACATTCACTTGGGCATGTTGCAATCATTTTACAACATCTGACCAGTAGCGTCAATTACCTATGTTCCATAGAACGGACCTACAAAAGTAAACTCTGGCCTCTTTAGTGGATTGGAGGACATGGGGGGAGTTGGGGAGTGGAGCCACATGAGAATGATTTACCAACACCCCTTCTTGTCCCATGCACCCCCATCATTGCATCTATATTTCTCGACCAAGCCCTTCCCTACTCTTCTGCCCTCCCTGCTGCTTCCTCTGCCCCTTTCACCCCCCTTTCACTTATTTGTCTCCTTGTTTCTCATCCTCCCCTTCATCACACATTATTTCAATCTATTCCCCTCCCCCTCATGTGGTCGAATGCCCTGACATCGACTGGAATCTTTACAATACCCCCCACCCCCTCCCTCCCTATCCAGTTGTCACTAAGTATGCTGTCCCAGGATATACTACGTTCGCAATCCGTACCTGGAGTGAGCCCCTAAGCTACCTCCTATCTTTGGATGTTCCAGAGGGGGGGAGGTGGGAATGACAGAGAGCCTTCACCTAACAATGTTCTGATTGCCCCTGCATGGGCAAATGTTTGGCCCCTGCGTGGGCTAGTTTTGTAG
Source organism: Lithobates pipiens (assembly GCF_037356315.1). Classification (NCBI taxonomy): domain Eukaryota; kingdom Metazoa; phylum Chordata; class Amphibia; order Anura; family Ranidae; genus Lithobates; species Lithobates pipiens. Next base: position 236,282,197 of record NW_027507903.1, read on the forward strand.
GTCTCAAAAATTCAATAAAAAAAGATGTGCAGAAAAAAAACAAAAAAACAATGCTCTGTTCCATTCATACGTTTTCTTCCTGTTCGATTCATCCCAGGCTGTTCTACTAGACTGTATCCTAAGACTGTAAACCCAATCTGATGTTAATAATGTTACTTTATTGACTTTATGCACCGCTTTCTTTGTATACCTTTACTTTACTGAATACAATAAAAAAACTTTTATGGAAAAAAAAAAAGATACTGTATGATCTAATGTTCAGAAAATGTCACAGACAACTCCTTTAAAATACTATATATTTATATGGTATTTAAATATATTATGTTCTCTGATTCACAAAATGATCAAGTGTGATTGTAAGTGCAGTATCATAAAAGTTTTCAATGGGCTTTGGTAACACTAAATAGATACTTTTACATAATTTAACAGTGGAACTAACATACAGCTTAGACAACAATATAAGATATACAAGCACATTTCTTTCGATTTACATTTTTAGTGCAGACATTCACTATAGTCAAATCACATATACTTGCAGTACAGCTATATTTCCCATTGGTCACTATGTGCCACTACATATATGCAATTATTTTCCTAAAAGCAAGGGCAATACAGTATGCATGATACTAAAAGACTTGTGGTGCAGGAAACTCAGATCAATAGGTAACATGACTGCTGAACAAATGTTAGAGGAGCTAACAATGTCATCCAAAGACAAAAATAGACTGGAGAAAAATGAGAGAATCATAGACTTCTCTCTGTCTGGGTCAAAGAACTGATAGCATTTCCAAACCAATGTCATGTTTTTTTTTCCAGTAAATGAATTAATTTAACTGATATATATATAATTCCTGTTATACCAGACATGGTATTTTTTTTATGGAAATTTGCATGTGCTTGTTAACTTTGTTTTGATATTTATTTTTATGTTTTAAAATTTGGTGTATAAGAAAAAGCCAATGGCTCATACTGGAAACAAGTGTGATTAAAATCACAGAACTGTTCATTTGAATAATCCTGTTTTCTATATTGAAATAATTTTGACATTTCTCAATAGGACACCACTAACTTGCACATACTTGCACTTATTTTTATTTGATTTTATTATTCATGAGCACTGTATAAAATGGTTTTGTGTCATAATTGTGTTATAGTTTCAGAAAATCTACTAAGCAGTGTTTGGAGAAATAAACCTTCCTATTGAGCTCATACTCTTAATAGCCAGGTAGTATGTGATTATTTCTCCTTCGCACGTCCTAGTTGGACAAGTCTGAACTTGCTCGTCCCCCATGAACATTGAAAGCTTTTGCTGCCCTGTTATTTTATGACCTCTGTTGTCAAGCAGCATTTTAAGGTGTGGGATCAAAGAAACACATCACTTGTGGCAGTATTGAGTACTGGGGAGCATAGGATTAATTAGAAATCACAGGGTCCCATAGTAAAATTTGAATGAATCCCAACAGAAAATTAAAAATATAATTGTATAACACTACAACTCTTGTGTGCAGATTGCAGTGATAAAGAGTAGGTAATGTGCAGCCAAGCATACAAAGTGCAATGGCCAGGAGTATGCAATGTACAACCTATGGCACACAGTTTAGGGGTCAGGAGTGAGTAACAAAACAGCCCAGTGCACATATTGCAGAGATCAGGATTATGTAATGTAAAGCATATAGCGCAGGGATTAGGACTGTATAACATGCAGCCTAGGGCACAGGGTGCAGGGCCAGGAGCGTGTAACCTGCAGCCCAGCACATAGAGCGAAGGGGTCAGGATTGTGCAATATGCAGCCTAGCACACAGCAGGGCAGGGGTGTGTATCATACACAAAACAACAAAGAAAAATTCCGAGCTCATTTACTAACCAGTCTGCAACAAACCAAATTGTCCTGTCTAATAGTTTATTTTAAAACCAGGGGTTTAGTTTGTACACATTAGCAAATACATGTGTAAGCTGCAGGGCCACTTCACGGCTCCCTAGTATACTGCAGTCCTAACTCTAAACATTTTGAGAGCCTCCAAAGTTGGAGCACATATATAAATAATGGATAGATTAAGAGCAGGTATGCCTGGAGGGAGCACAGCCCTTAAAGGTATATGTACACTGGACGTTCAGTAATATCACAATGGCAGTGAAGGTATTCAGTGCGGCCCTAATTCACCAACAGTATAAACAAATAGCAACCACCCCAACCTATAACTGGTCTTTGCAGCAAGATGCACATGGAAGGGTGATGCATGTCAAAAAACAACAAAGAAAAGTTTGTTGCAGGCTAGTTGGTAAGTGAGCTGGGAATTTTTATTATTTATTTTTTGACATGCATCACCCTTCAATGTGCTGCTTGCTGGGAGAGATAGCTAAAGATAGGTATTAATAAGATCAAAGACGTCCGTCAAAAACTTTGACACCCTGAGGCAGTCCCAAAACATATGAAAGTGTGTACCAAGACTTGTTTGACAACATAAACAATATGGAGACCTCTGAGGATCTGCTATGGAGTGTAGTACACTCTATGTTTGATCCATCTTTGTAGAATCCACACTAATGTGTGCTAGATATAGGGAGGAGAGAAGCTTGGAAAGAGAGTTCTGGGAGAGGAGGCTCTGGGAACGAGCACACCAGCTCTAGCTGGTGTCTCGTGTCCTGACTGGATAAATCAATAGCAATGCAGCCATTGACTCCACTGCTGTCAATAAAATCCAATGACGTGGCGCCGGGGGGAGCACACCTCCACAGGTGTCCACCTTAGGAGGAGCCACCAGAATCGCTCAGGGACCGCAGAAGAGGAGGACCGGGGCCGCTCTTTGCAAAATGAACTGCACAGTGGAGGTAAGTATGGCATGTTTGTTATTTAAAAACGAGGGTTTACAACACCTTTAAGTGCAGGAGGGTATGGAAACTGAGACCAAGCCACATGCCTCAAGGCAGCCCTCCCTTCTCAGTGCTCAGGTATGCTTCATTATTATTTCTTTGCTTTCTGATAGAGCCTTGGCCTGGGCAAACACTCTATGGGAGATGCAAAAACCCATTGTCCTGAGTTACCCTGAGTTTGTGGCTTCCTTTTTCTCATGGACTCTCGGATATCAAAGTTGAGATACCTACAGATCTTTAGAAGTTGATCACGTTTGTCATTCTCATTGACTCGAGACTCCGGGAGAGACCTTCCTTTAAGGAGCGCTTGTGGAAGCCTCCTGTACATTTGGATCCGAGCTCTGCAGTCCCACCCTTGTCTCCCTTACTTCCCATGCCTCCTCATACCAAGTCCACCAGTGAATTAGAACCCATGCAGTTGGGCTTCACACGACAGGGCCTTTAGGAAGAGGGAGAAATTGTGCCTTTATTGTGGCCAGGCAGGTCACTTTTTGAAGTCTTGTCCTACTCGTCTGGGAAATGCTTGCACCTGAGGTCTTGTAGGGGACAGACCTTAGGTGGCATTGTTATGTCCCCAGTTATCCTGAAAGATAAGCCTCTAGTCCAGTTGCCCTTTCTTTTATCCATCTAGACACAGGCGCTAATTGACTCTGGGGCTGCAGACCCGTTCATAGATAGTGCCTTTGTGTCTAAGCACTCGATTCCACTGCAGCTTCGTGCCACTCCACTTGCCGTTAGGGCTATTAATGGGAGCCATCTACAGCCTGTTTATGTCACTCATGAGACTGTTTTTTTGAGCATGGTCGTAGGGGCTCTTCAACGTGAGATAATCCAATTTCAAGTCATTTCCTCACCTCATTACCCAGTGGTTATTGGTTATCCTTGGTTACAGAGGCACAACCCCTCTTTTGATTGGAATTGTGCTGAGGTTTTTGCCTGGTCGCCACAATGCAGTAAACATGTTTTCAGAAAGTGGCTAAGGTCTTGTGCACATCTTCACTCTACTCCTTGCCAGAGGAGTACTGTGAATTTGGTGATGTCTTTGACGAAGGTCAAGCTGGTAGTTTGCCTCCACACTGGTCATATGATTGCGCAATTGACCTTTAACCTGATGCCATGCCCCCTCTTGGCCAGGTTTACCTTTTGTCTGTCTCGGATGATAAAGCCATGGAGGACTATGTTGCCAATGTACTTTCTCGAGGGTTCATCCACAAATCCTCGTCTCCTGCTGGTGCGGGCTTCTTCTTTGTGAAAAAGAAGAGCGTTGAACTGAGACCTTGTATTTAGGGGCTTGATTATAGGGATCTCAATTGCATCATAATTAAGAATGCTTATCCATTTCCGTTGATTACAGAATTATTTGACTGCCTCGAGGGAGCAATGGTTTTCAGGAATTCACCAACAATGTCCTTTGAGATATGTTGCAGCAATATGAGGTGGTTTATCTAAACGATATTCTCATATATTCTAAATCCCTAGCTGTCTCCCGTGTGCTACAGAGGCCAACAGATAATAACCTTTATTGTAAGTTGGAAAAGTGTTCCATTGTGAACAGGTTACATTTCTGGGTTATGTAATTTCTACTGCCAGTTTTTCGATGGACCCAGAGAAACTATCTGCAGTTCTACAGTGGCCTCGAGCCACAGGTTTACAACTGCTACAACATTTTCTTGGCTTTGCCAATTATTATTGGGATTTATTCAGAACTTTTCTTCTCTGGTCAAATCCCTGACTGATATGACCAGAAAGGAAGGTAACCTACAGAATTGGTCTCCGGATTCCATTAAAGCCTTTGATTCTCTCAAGGCTGACTTTGTTATAGCTCCTGTGCTGGCACATCCTGATTCTATGTTACCCTTCATTCTTGAGGTTGATGTATCTGAGACTGGAGTAAGTGCCCTTCTGTCTCAGCATCCTACCTCTGAGAGTGCTATGCATCCTTGTGGCTGCTTTTCAAAAAAATTGTCTCCTGCAGAGTGCAATTACAAGATCGGGGACAGAGAATTGTTAGCTATCATTTTAGCTCTGAAAGAATGGAGGCATCTCCTCGAAGGTGCCACTGTTCCGGTCCTCATTTTGACTGACCATAAGAATCTCACATTCTTGTCTGATGCAAAATTCTTATCTCCCAGAAGGGCGTGATGGGCTCTTTTTCTGTCAATTTTTAACAAGTACTAAGAATGTAAGGGCTGGCGCATTGTCGTGACAGTTTTCCTCCGCTTCCAAGATTCCTGCTCCTGTGATACCTCCCGAACCTATTCTGGCCACAGTTCGTAATAGTCACACTTCACCTTTGGGTGACAGAATTCTTGCCACTCAGATCCATTCTCCTCTCAGGAAACCGGGTGTGGTATGTGCCAGTAGGTTTAATGTACCAAAGAGTCCAAATCCCAAACCTTGCCCAAACCTGGGGAGGTGAGACAGCAATCTAAAATTAGGTAGGCAGAGATTACCCCGCAGAAGATGGCACGGGGACCAATCATCAGGTTTCAAAAATCTTTCCCTAGCAATGGCACACACATGGAGAGTCATTTTAGTAGGATATGGAAGGTTAACATAGGCTTTAGGACCCCTGTACACCAGATTACTAAGTTTCATAAGCACGCCTAGGAGGGCAGCCTCCAAACAGACTGTTACATTAGCTCAGGAATTCATAAACCACCACCTAAACAAAACCAAGATAGCTGCCCAGTAGGGATGAGCCGAACACCCCCCGGTTCGGTTCGCACCAGAACTTTCGAACGGACCCCAAATTCGAACGAACTTTAGAACCCCATTGAAGTCTATGGGACTCGAACGTTCGAAATGAAAAGTGCTAATTTTAACGGCTAATATGCAAGATACTGTCCTAAAAAGGGTTTGGGGACGTGGCTCCTGCCCCAGGGGACATGGGTCAATGCCTAAAATGTTTTTAAAAATGTCCGTTTTGGCGGGAGCACTGATTTTAATGACGATTAAAGTGAAAAAAAAAGTGAAATATTCCTTTAAATATGGTGCCTGGGGGGTGTCTGTAGTATGCCTGTGAAGTGCCACGTGTTTCCCGTGTTTAGAACAGTCCCTGCACAAAATGACATTAAACGGAAATAACACCATTTAAAACTGCTTGCGGTTTTAATGTTATATCTGGTTCCTGCAATATGGTTGAAAATCATTGAGAAAAATGGCATGGGTAGCCCTCCCTGCCCATTACCAGCCTATTTGGGTCTTGTACGCATATTAAGGGGAACCCTGTACCCATATTAAAAAAAGGAAATGCGTGTGGCCCCCAGGCCCTATATACTCAGAACAGCAGTATACAGGCTGTGCAAACAAGACAGGGACTGTGTAGGTTTGTTGTGTTAAGTTGAATCTGTTTGTAATTTTCATGTGTTGGTTTTGCCACAACATTGTAAGCCCTCAAAGTGACTCTTGGTGGGCGCTGGAGCGCCCTGCTGTGAACGATTATATCAAGAATTGTAATTACATGCCATTGTTGAACAGTGGTAGAAAAATTGACCTTTGGTGGTTGTGGTGCTGGTGCCACAACACTATAAGTCCTCACCGTTACTCTGGGTGGGCACAGGAAGGGGCCCTCCTGTGAAATATTATATCAAGAATTGTAATTACATGTCCCTGTTAAACAGGGGCAGAAAAATTTGGCCTTAGGCACTGCTGCTGGTGCCACCACACTGCAACCTCTTCCATATACTCTAGTTTTATTGCAGGAATTAGCCCTGCTTCAAAGCATTGCATCAAAAATTGTACTTAAACGCCCCTGTTAAACAGGGCAGAAAAAATTGGCCTTAGGCACTGGTGCTGGTGCCACCACACTGCAACCTCTTCCATATACTCTAGTTTTATTGCAGGAATTAGCCCTGCTGCAAAGCATTGCATCAAAAATTGTACTTAAACGCCCCTGTTAAACAGGGGCAGAAAAATTGGGCCTTAGGCACTGGTGCTGGTGCCACCACACTGCAACCTCTGCCATATACTCTAGTTTTATTGCAGGAATTAGCCCTGCTGCAAAGCATTGCATCAAAAATTGTACTTAAACGCCCCTGTTAAACAGGGGCAGAAAAATTGGGCCTTAGGCACTGGTGCTGGTGCCACCACACTGCAACCTCTGCCATATACTCTAGTTTTATTGCAGGAATTAGCCCTGCTGCAAAGCATTGCATCAAAAATTGTAATTAAACGCCCCTGTTAAACAGGGGCAGAAAAATTGGGCCTTAGGCACTGGTGCTGGTGCCACCACACTGCAACCTCTCCCATATACTCTTGTTTGATTGCAGGAATTAGCCCTGCTGCAAAGCATTGCATCAAAAATTGTACTTAAACGCCCCTGTTAAACAGGGGCAGAAAAATTGGGCTGATGGCATCAACCAGAATCAGAAATGTTCTTCCAACATATCAGCGGAGGAGGAAGAGGATAGAAAATCAACATAACAGGACAGTCACTCAGCATCAGCATAGGCAGTCTTGAAGGGATGTGATATTTCAAAAAAAAAAAATTTCTGTTACATCAGCTTCAGGTGCTTGGTAGCTGTGGGTGATCCAAGACTGATTCATCTTGATGAAGGTCAGTCGATCAACTGATTCGGTGGACAGGCGCACCCTGTGATCGGTAACAAAGCCACCAGCAGCACTGAAGGTGCGTTCCGAAAGAACGCTGGATGCAGGACAGACCAGTAGCTCAATTGCATACTGTGCAAGCTCTGGCCAGTGATCCATCCTCAAGACCCAGTAAGCCAGAGGATTTTCGGTGGGAAAGGTGTCCAAGTCTGACCTTGCCCCTAGGTATTCCTGCACCATGTAAATCAGATGCTGGCGATGGGTGCTGGAGCCAATCATACCTTGGGGCTGCGGACTAAAAAATTGTCTGAAAGCATCAGTCAGTTGGCCACCTTCTCCACCGCTCCTTCTGACCGATGCCTCAGCAACACGTTGTCCAGGACCAGGAGTTTGTAACCTCCTAGTCTCTGGGAACGCGTTGCACAGACCTTTCTGCAAGGCCTCCCGGAGATGTCTCATCCTCTGCTCCCTCTGCGTTGGCAAGATAAGGTCGGCAACCTTACCCTTGTACCGTGGATCAAGGAGAGTGGCCAGCCAGTAATGGTCCCTCTCCTTGATCCGAAGAATACGAGGATCCTTCCGCAGGCTTTGCAGGATCAGGGAGGCCATGCAGCGTAGGTTAGCTGAGGCATTTGGTCCGGAGTCCTCTAGGTCACTAAGGACAACATGATCCGCAGCTACCTCCTCCCAGCCACGTACAAGTCCACGTGTTTCTTGGGACTGTAAATCATCTCTACAAGACTGTTGCTGCTGCTGCTGATGCTGAGTGCCAGCCTCCACCTCCATGCTGACACAATCATCCTCCTCCTCCTCTTCCTCCTCCTCATCCTCTTCCTGTGTGATGGGTGGCACAGCAGGAACACTGTCTGGATAAAGGGGGCCTTGAGAGGCAAGGAAGTCCTCCTCTTCCTGCCTCTGTTCTGCCTCAAGTGCCCTGTCCATTATTCCACGCAGCATATGCTCCAAGAGGTGGACAAGAGGTACAGTGTCACTGATGCATGCACTGTCACTGCTCACCATCCTTGTGGCCTCCTCAAACGGTGACAGGACAGTGCATGCATCCCTGATCATGCCCCACTGGCGTGGTGAGAAAAAACCGAGCTCCCCTGACCCTGTCCTGGTGCCGTAGTCGCACAGGCACTCATTGATGGCCCTCTGCTGCGTGTGCAGCCGCTGCAGCATGGCCAATGTTGAGTTCCATCTGGTGGGCATGTCACATATAAGGCGGTTCTTGGGCAGGTTCAACTCCTTTTGGAGCTCAGCCAGCCGAGCACAGGCATTAAATGATCGGCGGAAATGCACATAGACTTTCCTGGCCTGCTTCAGGACATCCTGTAAGCCGGGGTACCTGCCCAAGAACCGCTGCACCTCCAGGTTAAGGACGTGAGCTACACAGGGCACATGGGTCAGTTGTCCCTGTCGGAGGGCGGAGAGGAGGTTGGTGCCATTGTCGCAAACCACCATTCCTGGCTTAAGCTGGCGTGGCGTCAACCACCTCTCGGCCTGCCCCTGCAGAGCTGACAAACAATCGGTGTGTACTGTGTTGAAGGTACACAGAACACCCACTAACTCCTGCAGATGCCTTTATTATAGAACACCAGAGATAAAGGGGTATATACAGATGTATACTGTGCTGTGCTGGAAGCACACACAACTTCCAATAACTCCTGCAGATGGCAAGTGGGCTCAAATAGAGAACAGCTATGTAGGTGGATATAGCGGTATGTACTGGGTACAGAGCACGCAGACAGCACGCACTATCTCCTAACACTACTGACTGCAAGCTCTATTATAAAAGATAGATCACTAGCTATATAGGTGAGGTGAATATAGCGGTGTATACTGCGGTCAGGGCACGCAGACAATAACCACTACATAACAGCAAGATCGAAAATCGGCCGAAAACGATCGGTGTGTACTGTGTTGAAGGTACACAGAACACCCACTGCTTCAGACGCCAACACACTACACAAGGCCGCCGCGCTGGCGGCCTTATATAGTGTGGGGCGTGCACTACACAGCCTGAGCTATGATTGGCCACAGGCATCCTGCCTGTGGCCAATCATGGCTCTCCTCGCTGCTGGCGCTGCGATTGGCCAAGCATGCGGGGTCACAGTGCATGCTTGGCCAATCATGAGCCAGCAATGCACTGCGCCATCGCAGTGCATTGTGGGCCGTGAGCGCCACACGAATTTGGCGCGAACGGACCAAAATGTTCGGACTTCGCCGAACGGACGAACAGCCAATGTTCGAGTCGAACGTATGTTCGACTCGAACACGAAGCTCATCCCTACTGCCCAGTAATAAACTAGGTAACTGGGCAGCACCAGCCTCCACAGTGTATTGGCAAGTATAGTATAGACTTCACCAGGTGAGAAAGAGCCCCGTTCCAAATAAAGGAGCCTACATATCGATCAATGTCCTTAAAAAGGAACCAGGTATCCAGACAGGACAATTATGAGAAAGATAGTTCAATTTAGAGAGAAAGATCATTTTAAGGATATCAATATGACCCATCAAATCAATGGAAGTTTAGCCCATGAGGAGCACTTCCCCCACAACTGCAAAAACAAATGATGCAAAAAAAGATTGTAGAACTCAATGGGTCCTATTTAACCTGGATTCCTTAGGCCGCGTACACACGCGGGGACTGTTCGCTCAACTTTGTCCGCTGAACAGTGTTTCAGCGGACAGTCCGCTCGTGTGTGGGCTTTCAGCGGACAGTTCGGAAATCCCGAAAAACTGTCCGCTGAAACTTGGTTTGAGCGGACAGTCCGCCCGTGTGTGGGCCAGTCCGCTGTACTTTCGAAATGAGCGGACTGTTCCCGCCCGGAGAAAAGTCTGCTCATTTCGAGCGCGTCTCCAGGTAGGTGGGGCCCGCGACGGAGACGTCGCGGGCTCCGCCGCCTGGAATGAACTTAAAGGGAAACCCAACGCCGAAAAAAATCGGTGTGGGGGTCCCCCCCAAGTCCACAACAGACCCTTGTCCGAGCATGCTACCCGGCCGGCCAGGAAAGGGGGGCGAGCGAGCGCGCCCCCCCCTCCTGAGCCGTACCAGGCCGCGTGCCCTCAACATGGGGGGTGCCTTGGGGAAGGGGGGGCCGCGCGGCCCCCCCACCCCAAAGCACCTTGTCCCCATGTTGATGAGGACAAGGGCCTCTTCCCGACAACCCTGGCCGTTGGTTGTCGGGGTCTGCGGGCGGGGGGCTTATCGGAATCCAGGAGCCCCCTTTAATAAAGGGGCCCCCGGATACCGGCCCCCCACCCTATGTGAATGAGTATGGGGTACAATGTACCCCTACCCATTCACCTGTAAAATAAAAGTACCCAAAAAAAAACACAACACACGAGATAAAATATTTTATTGCACAGCTCCGGGGGTCTTCCGTCTTCGGGGGTCTTCTCGCCGGACTCCTCCGCTATCTTCTTGTAGCTCTTTTGCTAGCGGAGGAGTCCGGCTTTCTTCCTCCCCGCCGCCGGCCTCTTCTCCCGACTTCGGGGGTCTTGTCCCCCTCTTCGGTTCTTCTGCCGGGCCACCGCGCCTTCTTATAGCTCTTTTAGAGGCGGTGGCCCGGTCTTCTGTCGCCGCTGTCGCCGCTGTCGTCGCCGCCGCCTTCCGTTCTTCTTCTTCTTCTTCATCTTCTTCTTCTTCTTCTTCTTCTCCAGGAGATGTTGACACGTCGCTCTCTCCGGCCGGAATGGCAGAGCCGCGCTGCGCGGCCACTTATATAGTGACAATGGGGCGGTGTCACATGGTATATGTCACATGGGTTGGTCACATGGTGACCCCGCCCCCTTACGATGTCATAGTCCCCATGTGACATCAACCCATGTGACCAACCCATGTGACATATACCATGTGACACCGCCCCATTGTCACTATATAAGTGACCGCGCAGCGCGGCTCTGCCATTCCGGCCGGAGAGAGCGACGTGTCAACATCTCCTGGAGAAGAAGAAGAAGAAGAAGAACGGAAGGCGGCGGCGACGACAGCGGCGACAGAAGACCGGGCCACCGCCTCTAAAAGAGCTATAAGAAGGCGCGGTGGCCCGGCAGAAGAACCGAAGAGGGGGACAAGACCCCCGAAGTCGGGAGAAGAGGCCGGCGGCGGGGAGGAAGAAAGCCGGACTCCTCTGCTAGCAAAAGAGCTACAAGAAGATAGCGGAGGAGTCCGGCGAGAAGACCCCCGAAGACGGAAGACCCCCGGAGCTGTGCAATAAAATATTTTATCTCGTGTGTTGTGTTTTTTTTTGGGTACTTTTATTTTACAGGTTGAATTGGTAGGGGTACATTGTACCCCATACTCATTCACATAGGGTGGGGGGCCGGTATCCGGGGGCCCCCTTATTAAAGGGGGCTCCTGGATTCCGATAAGCCCCCCGCCCGCAGACCCTGACAACCAACGGCCAGGGTTGTCGGGAAGAGGCCCTTGTCCTTATCAACATGGGGACAAGGTGCTTTGGGGTGGGGGGGCCGCGCGGCCCCCCCTTCCCCAAGGCATCCCCCATGTTGAGGGCACGCGGCCTGGTACGGCTCAGGAGGGGGGGCGCGCTCGCTCGCCCCCCTTTCTGGCCGGCCGGGTAGCGTGCTCGGACAAGGGTCTGTTGTGGACTTGGGGACCCCCACGCCGTTTTTTCCGGCGTTGGGTTCCCCTTTAAGTTCATTCCAGGCGGCGGAGCCCGCGACGTCTCCGTCGCGGGCCCCGCCTACCTTGACACGCGCTCGAAATGAGTGGACTGTTGCCTCGTGTGTGGGCGAGTCCGTTCATTTCAAAAGTTGCGCGGACTTAGTACGACGAACTTAGTTTGCCGTATTTGTCCACTCAAAAAGTGCCGTGTGTGGGCGTGTTCGTTCATTCAAAAGTTTGAGCGGACTGTTTGACGAACTTAGTTTCGGCAGACAGTCCCCGCGTGTGTACGCGGCCTAAGTACTTAAATGCATTAACTCACTTCAGCAAAGTAAGAGGCTCCCTTGCTTGGGGGTCAAGAGCAAAGAGACTAGACTTTGATGCCTGATCAAATTTGATCCCAGAGAAATGTCCAAACTCATCAAAGACTACAAGGGCGGACTGCAAGGAAGAGTCTGCATCCTGCAAATATAGAAGAGCATCATCCGCATAGAGCGGGATTTTCTCCTCCAAGGGACCAACCTGCAAGCCCCCAATAAACTGAGAGCTCTGCACCAAAATAGCCAAGGGCCCTAAGGCTAGGGCAAACAATTTGGGAGACAAGGGACATCCCTTTTGGGTGCCCCTCTGCAGAGGAATGACCTATGATATTCTACTATTAGGATGTAACCTGGCACAAGGTGCTTAGTAGAACATACTAAGCCATTTTAGGAACCTAGGCCCAAATCCAGATCTGCGCATTATCTCTCAGAGTACCTGCACTCAACCGAGTCAAAAGCATTTTCGTTGTCTAAGCAGGATAGGACTCTCATACTACAATTGGCATGGGTGGCTGACAAATTAAGGAAGAAGCAACAAATATTAATGTTCCCAGACATAAATCTCATTTGAGTAACCTGAATAAGATCATCCAACACCCAGGAAAGTCGATTGGCCAATATTTTGTGAAAAATCTTGGCATCAACATTAAGCAACAAGATTAGTCTTTAGGAGGCTTAATCCTCCAGATTCTTGCCATGTTAGGACACCAACACAATGAGATCTTCAGATAGACATAGACATAGGGAGAGGACCTTGGGAGGAGAACTGACTAAAGAGAGATGTAAGCCTAGGTGCCATTAGTTCCAGGTAGTGGGAGGACCAACCCCAGAGGCCTTAGCCGGTTAAAGTTGGCTGAGAGCCTCTTGCACATTCTGAAGGGAAATGTCTCAATCCAAACTATCCTGGGCTTCAGTGTCTAGAGAAGGGAACTCAGTCTGGTCAAGGTAGGTACAGAGATCTGATTCCCTATAGTCTACACAATAGGAGTATAGCAACTGGTAGTATCACAGGAATCTAAGATTGATACAGTGAGGGAATTAGAGCACAGTCTCATCACTGTCTTTAATTCTTCCAATATAAGTGACTGTAAAATGACCCTTAACCAGCCAGGCCAGAGCTACCCATTGTTGTCCTCATATTTAAACACTTGCTGGGCTGTAGAAAGTAGGGATTTTTTGGTCTGGTCGATTTGAAACAACGCCACTTCCCTTATGGTGTATTGCCATGCCACTTAGTAAACTTGGTCAGAATTTTCCACAAAAGAAACCTGCTTTTGCTGAATATCACACTACAGCAACTCAAGGGAATGCACAGAATCTCTTTTAACAGTAAGTATATAAGAAATACATTCTTCATGGAGACAGCTTTTAAAAGTGTCCCACACAACTAAAAGGCTAGCAGAGTCATCATTGGCATCCCAAAATTGACAAAGAGTCTCAGGAATAGACTCCTGGACCTTCTGGTCCATGATCGAGTATCTGGACAGGCTCCATAGTCGCTGGAGTCAGAGTAATAGATAAGGGGACATGATCTAATATCCCTCTAGGAAGGATAGATACAGAGGTCACTCTCTGAAGAGAGACATAGGCCAGGTCTATGCAAGAGTGTGTTAAAAGTTACAGAATAACAGATGTATTCCTCCTTACCAGAGAGATGAAAATGTTGCCAACATCAATGTAAAGGTGGATGCCCACTGAGCCAGGCCAGGGGACCATCTAGAGGTAGAACAGAGTCTGTCCAGAACTAGGCATGGCACCACTTTAAAATCACCCAGTATCGGTACATTATCAATAACAAATTGAGAAATGATCTGCATTAACGTGTATAAAATATGGACATCAGCTGACAGGGGTAGATAGAGACCCTCAATCACAAAAGTGATGTCAGCAATCAAAGCATGCAATATGACATATCTGCCCACTGGACCAGTTTTCACCTTAATTTTGAACAGTAAAGATTTATGTACTAAGACACTAACCCCCCCCCCCCCAAGCATAGTTAGAAAGGTGGAATTATAATGGCCACCCACTCTCATCTTCTTTAAACCTAAAATGCGGGATCCCAAGAGGTGAGTCTCCTGGAGAATACACATTAGGGGACCTCTTTACAGCTGAATTAAGGCTTCAGACATTCCACGTCAACACTGAAAACATACTGTAAAAGTAATAGCATAATGGAAAGGATAAGGAAATCAAGCCTCCCCCAACCATGACCTGTTACAAAAAAGGGACAGGCACATTCAGAGTGTAGACCAGACACACGCATACATAGTACCACAAAATACAGTTGTAGCAACAAACAGTACCATGCCACAGAGAAATGTAAACAGTAAAAAAAATAAAAAAAATTTCAAACAAGGGCAGTGTCCCAAATCTAGCCCCATAGGGCATAGAGGTTGTGAACACAGATGGGGGTCTATCAATTACCAACAATAAAGTTAGTAAAAGTACCCAAATAAGTGAGAGTAAAACAATGCTCCCAATAAGAGGTGTAAGTCTTCGGCACATAAGAGATGTAAGTCTTCAGGCATGAGTAATCTGGAAAAAGAGGGGTGTAACCACGCTAGAATAATAAAAGGAATGCAATTAAACCACAACAAGCAACAGCATACAGTGCGATAACACAGAAAGTCAGTAAAATCTAATTAAAATTTTAAGTCCATAAAACAAGCATGATGCCAGAAAATAAAATGTGAAGGTTGTAATCACTGATGAATCCCAACACCACAGTGTGCATGCACAAACAGATAAAATGCCCGACCACCGTAGCTGACGATTATGCTTACCAAACAGCAAGTGTTAAAAGCAGGTGACTTGAACCCATCCTGGGCCTTTTACACTCACAGGTGACCACAACCCTTCATTCGTCGCGATATCCGTAGCTTTCAGTAAATGCTTGAGGAGAGAAATGGACTAGCCATAGTGTAATATATTCCAAACTATATAAATGTATTAAGTATATATTGCACTTACAATTGCATAGTAATAAAATGCATAAACAAGGTTGCTGGCTGGCATACAGGAACATGAATGGAGCCCGTCCTCCTAGTTAGATCACGTAGTGATGTCACCACGCGATCTAACTAGGAGGATGGGCTCCGTTCGTGTTCATGTATGCTGGCCGGAAACATTGTTTATGCATTTTATTACTACGCAATTGTAAGTGCAATATACTGAAATATACTGAAATATCTAACGCGACCCTTTATGCAATCAGTTTTTAAATCCATAATTTCCATGAGAGTGTGGCACAATTTTATCTGTACAATTATGTATATGGTTTATCACATGTATTGCTGTATCCATGATATACAATCAGTTTTTACAATCTGCCACTGATGTTATTCAATAAAACACTTGTTTTATTAATTTAAACAGTTTTTTGGTATATACAGCTATATAAGGTTCATGATATCAACTTTCCACTGTTAGTGACACACCTCATTTAAAGTCCCATAACCCCTCCCCCACCTTATTTCACATAACCTGGAGATGGTATCTATGTTGGCAACTGCCAGCTGGTGTCAGCAAAGTAGGGCCCAGTGGGCCAAGGTTCAGTAGGAGGATCCCAGCAGATAGATCAGATAGAATATTAGAGCACAATGGTGGGATCGTGGTCTCCAGGGATCATAAGAACATCATCAGAAGATATCAGCCACCTGAAACAGTCACCGTTGAAGAGGAAGGGACTCCAGTCAGGCTGCAGCATCACGGAGTATAGTGAAGATGTGAACAGTTTCTTCATCGAGCACATACAGTTTGACAGGGAACACGATGCTATATTTAATGCCTTTAGCTCTCATAGCAGCCTTGACTGAGAGCTCTGGGAAGAGTATCTGCTCAGTCCGACATCTTGGTCATGCCCCTTCTGCATTGTAGTTAGTTACTGGTTTCCTCTCTTCAATGAGGAAAACCGCTGATGAAGTCCCACCTACTTTCTGGGACGCAACGCGTACGGACCACGTGACCTGCGTCGTGACGTCATCCGCCAGCTGACACACTGATCCATGCATGGTACCTTTTAACTGAGCACTCAGCACTGGAGATCAGTGCCTTTAAATGTGAGTGGTATTTGTTTTTTATTTATTTGTTTAATAAATTTACATCAACGGAGAGCACTAGATTTGCCTGTTCTTTTTTATATGATATCACATTGATCTGATGATACGGAGGAGAACCTTACCTGGAAATGCTTCCGCTTGGTCTGCTGTAACCTTATGATCTACCCTTGATGGGAACATGCGTTTTTGACCTATCTGATTTATCAGAGGTCCACTTGTTGAGGTGAGAGTTCAACTTGCTCAATGGTGAAGGGATCACATCGTCACTTGATATATTGAGTGAAGATACATTACACAAGTGGACTCTTTCTGAATATCTCTTTCACTATATGGACTTTTTATTTATATATTTTTTTCACTTTATGATATTTATTGTATTTTGTATTTGCGCTGTACTGATATATTTTTTGAATTTTGATATGTGGGATTTGGTAATTTGACCTACAGTATTCTAGCTGCACTTTTATATTTCTTTTCACTGTATTTGTTGTGTTTCTTAGCGCTGGTTGATTTTTCACTTTATTTTCCTCTCTTCAATATCTCTTTTCTATAATGACCCATATTATGGAAATTGTGTGTAGGGATGAGCTTCGTGTTCGAGTCGAACATACGTTCGACTCGAACATACGTTCGACTCGAACATCGGCTGTTCGCCCGTTCGGCGAATTCCGAACGTTATGGGCCGTTCGCGCCAAATTCGTGTGGCGCTCACGGCCCAAAATGCACTGCGTCATCGCAGTGCATTGCTGGCTCATGATTGGCCAAGCATGCACTGTGACCCCGCATGCTTGGCCAATCACAGCGCCAGCAGCGAGGAGAGCCATGATTGGCCACAGGCAGGATGCCTGTGGCCAATCATAGCTCAGGCTGTGTAGTACACGCCCCACACTATATAAGGCCGCCAGCGCGGCGGCCTAGTGTAGTGTGTTGGCGTCTGAAGCAGTTAGTGGGTGTTCTGTGTACCTTCAACACAGTACACACCGATCGTTATCGGACGATTTTCGATCTTGCTCTTCTGTAGTGGTTGTTGTCTGCTTGCCCTGACCGCAGTATACACCGCTATATTCACCTCACCTATATAGCTAGCGATATATCTATCTTTTATAATAGAGCTTGCAGTCAGTGTTAGGAGCTTGTGCGTGCTGTCTGCATGCTCTGTACCCAGTATACACCGCTATATCCACCTACATAGCTCTTCTCTATTTGAGCCCACTTGCCATCTGCAGGAGTTATTGGAAGTTGTGTGTGCCTCCAGCACAGCACAGTATACATCTGTATATACCCCTTTATCTCTGGTGTTCTATAAAAAAGGCATCTGCAGGAGTTAGTGGGTTTTTTGTGCCTCCAGCACAATATACACCTGTATCTACCCTTTATTGCTGTTCTCTAATAGAGGCATCTGCAGGGCTTAGTGGGTGTTGTGTGACTCAATTACAGTATACCCCTTTATCTCTGGTGTTCTATAATAAAGGCATCTGCAGGAGTTAGTGGGTGTTGTGTGACTCCAGCACAATATACACCTGTATCTACCGTTTATTGCTGTTCTCTAATAGAGCCATCTGCAGGGCTTAGTGGGTGTTGTGTGACTCCATTACACTGCTGTTTTACCCAACTCCCTTCAGGCCATTACCATGTCTGGAAGGCCAGCAAGGAGAGGCAGACAGGCGCGAGCCGATAAAAGAGGGCAAGCAGGCTCTGTGTCTAGAGACAACAGTGCTGGTCGTGGACGCGGTGCATTGTCATCAGCACGTGGCCATGGGACACGCTTGTCCTTCTTTTCGGCAGCTGGACATGTTGAACCGCAACATGCCAACGACTTGGTAGAGTGGATGACCAAGCCCTCTTCATCCTCCTCATCCTCTCTCACCCAGTCTCAGGGTACTAGCAAAGCAGCTGGCAACACATCATCTTCCCTCCTCTCAATGTCATCATCAGTGACTCCTTCCCTAGACCCACCACGTCCTCCTGAGGAGTCTCCTGAACTCTTT
The DNA here is from genome assembly GCF_037356315.1 of Lithobates pipiens. Taxonomy (NCBI): domain Eukaryota; kingdom Metazoa; phylum Chordata; class Amphibia; order Anura; family Ranidae; genus Lithobates; species Lithobates pipiens. Next base: position 236,300,615 of record NW_027507903.1, read on the forward strand.
GAGCACAGTGTTGGGCACATGCTCCAGGAGGATGCCCAGTGTTTTGTAGGCTCTGATGATGACACTCAGCTAGAGGAAGGCAGTAGCGTGAGCACAGAGAGAGGGGATGCTCAAGAAGGACAGCAATCTGGCAGTCATGTTCCACAAGCTGCAGCATACTGCCAGGTTTGCTACAGCGATGAAGAGGGAGGGGATGATGAGGGCACTGACTCCACGTGGGTGCCTGGTAGGAGAGAGGAGGAGGAGGAGGAGGAGGAGGAGGCACATGTCCAACGAGGCAGGATGCCCTCCGGGGGCCAGCTTAGGGGCAGCACACCGACTGAATCACACCGCAGAGCTCCGCCTGTGCAGGGCGCTACCTCTGCGCGTTATTCTAAAAGTTCTTTGGTGTGGGCCTTTTTTGAGACGAGTGCATCAGATCGCACTGCTGCTATTTGGAACATATGTCTCAAGCGTATCTCGCGTGGCCAAAACATCAGCCGCTTGGGCACCACATGCTTGACCAGACATATGTTGACCTGCCATGCAGCTCGTTGGCAAGCGTAGCTCAAAGACCCCACACCAAAGAACAAAGCGGACCTCTCCTTGCTCCTCATCAGCCGGCATCTCCAACCCCACTAGACCTTCAGTCCTCTCTGAAACCTGCTCTGAGAGGAATGAAGGTGTAGAAATAGGTGTGTCACAGCCAAGTGCTTCCGGGCACTCTGCTAGCAGTACACCCACATCCGATTATAGCAGGCAAATGTCCCTGCCCCAGCTGCTGGACCGGCGAAAGAAGTTCACTCCCAGCCATCCACATGCCCAGCGGTTGAATGCTAGCTTGGCTAAATTGCTAGCACTTCAACTGCTGCCTTTTCAGTTGGTAGACTCGGCCCCCTTCCGTGAGTTTGTACAATGTGCGGTTCCTCAGTGGCAGGTCCCCAAATGCCACTTTTTCTCACGGAAGGCGATTCCGTCTCTCTACCGGCATGTGGAAGGCAATGTCCTTGCCTCGCTGGACAGGGCGGTCAGCGGTAAGGTGCATATTACCGCTGACTTATGGTCCAGCAGGCATGGACAGGGAGGTTACCTGTCTTTCACGGCCCATTGGGTCACTCTTCTGGCAGCTGGGAAGGATGCAGGACAAGGTGCAGTAGTGTTGGAGGTTGTTCCGCCACCACGCCTCCAAAATGCTACTATTGGTTGTGACACACCTCTCTCCTCCACCCCTCCTCTTCTTCTTCCTCCATGGCCTCTTCCAGTGCTCTGCCCTCAGAACCAGCGGTGCTCCGTAGGCGTTCCAGGGGCTACGCAAGTACGCAGGCAAAACGATGCCATGCCGTGCTTGCGTTGGTTTGTTTGGGGGACAGGAGCCACACTGGGGCGGATGTTTTGTCAGCTCTGCAGGGGCAGGCCGAGAGGTGGTTGACGCCACGCCAGCTTAAGCCAGGAATGGTGGTTTGTGACAATGGCACCAACCTCCTCTCCGCCCTCTGACAGGGACAACTGACCCATGTGCCCTGTGTAGCTCACGTCCTTAACCTGGTGGTGCAGCGGTTCTTGGGCAGGTTCCCCCGGCTTACAGGATGTCCTGAAGCAGGCCAGGAAAGTATGTGTGCATTTCCGCCGATCATTTAATGCCTGTGCTCGGCTGGCTGAGCTCCAAAAGGAGTTGAACCTGCCCAAGAACCGCCTTATATGTGACATGCCCACCAGGTGGAACTCGACGTTGGCCATGCTGCAGCGGCTGCACACGCAGCAGAGGGCCATCAATGAGTGCCTGTGCGACTACGGCACCAGGACAGGGTCAGGGGAGCTCGATTTTTTTCTCACCACGCCAGTGGGGCATGATCAGGGATGCATGCACTGTCCTGTCACCGTTTGAGGAGGCCACAAGGATGGTGAGCAGTGACAGTGCATGCATCAGTGACACTGTACCTCTTGTCCACCTCTTGGAGCATATGCCGCGTGGAATAATGGACAGGGCACTTGAGGCAGAACAGAGGCAGGAAGAGGAGGACTTCCTTGCCTCTCAAGGCCCCCTTTATCCAGACAGTGTTCCTGCTGTGCCACCCATCACACAGGAAGAGGATGAGGAGGAAGAGGAGGAGGAGGATGATTGTGTCAGCATGGAGGTGGAGGCTGGCACTCAGCAACAGCAGCAGCAGTCTTGTAGGGATGATTTACAGTCCCAAGAAACACGTGGACTTGTACGTGGCTGGGAGGAGGTAGCTGCGGATCATGTTGCCCTTAGTGACCCAGAGGACTCCGGACCGAATGCTTCAGCTAACCTATGCTGCATGGCCTCCCTGATCCTGCAAAGCCTGCGGAAGGATCCTTGTATTCTTCGGATCAAGGAGAGGGACCATTACTGGCTGGCCACTCTCCTTGATCCACGGTACAAGGGTAAGGTTGCCGACCTTATCTTGCCATCGCAGAGGGAGCAGAGGATGATACATTTTCGGGAGGCCTTGCAGAAAGGTCTGTGCAACGCGTTCCCAGAGACTGGGAGGTTACAAACTCCTGGTCCTGGACAACGTGTTGCTGAGGCATCGGTCAGAAGGAGCGGTGGAGAAGTTGGCCGTCTGACTGATGCTTTCAGACAATTTTTTAATCTGCAGCCCCAAGGTATGATCGGTTACAGCAACCATCGCCAGCGTCTGATTTACATGGTGCAGGAATACCTAGGGGCAAGGTCAGACTTGGACACCTTTCCCACCGAAAATCCTCTGGCTTACTGGGTCTTGAGGATGGATCACTGACCAGAGCTTGCACAGTATGCAATTGAGCTACTCGCCTGTCCTGCATCCAGCGTTCTTTCGGAACGCACCTTCAGTGCTGCTGGTGGCTTTGTTACCGATCACAGGGTGCGCCTGTCCACCGAATCAGTTGATCGACTGACCTTCATCAAGATGAATCAGTCTTGGATCACCCACAGCTACCAAGCACCTGAAGCTGATGTAACCAAATATTTTTTTTTGAAATATCACATCCCTTCAAGACTGCCTATGCTGATGCTGAGTGACTGCCCTGTTATGTTGATTGTCTATCCTCTTCCTCCTCCGCTGATATGTTGGAAGAACATTTCTGGTTCTGGGTGATGCCATCAGCCCAATTTTTCTGCCCCTGTTTAACAGGGGCGTTTAAGTACAATTTTTGATGCAATGCTTTGCAGCAGGGCTAATTCCTGCAATAAAACTAGAGTATATGGGAGAGGTTGCAGTGTGGTGGCACCAGCACCAGTGCCTAAGGCCCAATTTTTCTGCCCCTGTTTAACAGGGGCATTTAAGTACAATTTTTGATGCAATGCTTTGCAGCAGGGCTAATTCCTGCAATAAAACTAGAGTATATGGGAGAGGTTGCAGTGTGGTGGCACCAGCACCAGTGCCTAAGGCCCAATTTTTCTGCCCCTGTTTAACAGGGGCGTTTAAGTACAATTTTTGATGCAATGCTTTGCAGCAGGGCTAATTCCTGCAATAAAACTAGAGTATATGGGAGAGGTTGCAGTGTGGTGGCACCAGCACCAGTGCCTAAGGCCCAATTTTTCTGCCCCTGTTTAACAGGGGCATTTAAGTACAATTTTTGATGCAATGCTTTGCAGCAGGGCTAATTCCTGCAATAAAACTAGAGTATATGGGAGAGGTTGCAGTGTGGTGGCACCAGCACCAGTGCCTAAGGCCCAATTTTTCTGCCCCTGTTTAACAGGGGCGTTTAAGTACAATTTTTGATGCAATGCTTTGCAGCAGGGCTAATTCCTGTAATAAAACTAGAGTATATGGGAGAGGTTGCAGTGTGGTGGCACCAGCACCAGTGCCTAAAGCCCAATTTTTCTACCCCTGTTTAACAGGGGCGTTTAATTAAAATTTTTGATGCAATGCTTTGCAGCAGGGCTAATTCCTGCAATAAAACTAGAGTACATGGGAGAGGTTGCAGTGTCGTGGCACCAGCACCAGTGCCACGAGGGACATGTAATTACAATTCTTGATATAATATTTCACAGGAGGGCCCGTTCCTGTGCCCACCCAGAGTAACTGTGAGGACTTATAGTGTTGTGGCACCAGCACCACAACCACCAAAGGTCAATTTTTCTACCACTGTTCAACAATGGCATGTAATTACAATTCTTGATATAATCATTCACAGCAGGGCGCTCCAGCGCCCAGCAAGAGTCACTTTGAGGGCTTACAATGTTGTGGCAAAACCAACACCTTGTTCCGCCATTTCTGCAGAGCATATAGGGCAGGCCCCTACTTTCAAACATCCAACTTACAAACATCTCCCACTTGCAAACGGAAGGAGACAACACCAAGTGAGATGAAAAAAGATGTACGACAAAACAAATTATACAGGGGTGATAACCCTTCCCTATGTTTTCCAAAAAGCTTAAAAATAGTTTTTTTGACTGGAGCTACACTTTAAAAATGTACCAGTTGAAAATTACAAACAGATTCAACTTAACACAACAAACCTACACAGTCCCTGTCTTGTTTGCACCGCCTGTATACTGCTGTTCTGAGTATATAGGGCCTGGGGGCCACACGTATTTCCTTTTTTTAATATGGGTACAGGGTTCCCCTTGATATGCATACAAGACCCAAAGGGGCTGGTAATGGGCAGGGAGGGCTACCCATGCCATTTTTCTCAATGGTTTTCAACCATATTGCAGGAACCAGATATAACATTAAAACCGCAAGCAGTTTTCAATGATGTTATTGCTGTTTAATGTCATTTTGTGCAGGGACTGTTCTAAACACGGGAAACACGTGGCACTTCACAGGCATACTACAGACACCCCCCAGGCACCATATTTAAAGGAATATTTGACTTTTTTTTTCACTTTAATCATCATTAAAATCAGTGCTCCCGCCAAAACGGCCATTTTTAAAAACATTTTAGGCATTGACCCATGTCCCCTGGGGCAGGAGCCAGGTCCCCAAACCCTTTTTAGGACAGTATCTTGCATATTAGCCGTTAAAATTAGCACTTTTAATTTCGAACGTTCGAGTCCCATAGACTTCAATGGGGTTCTAAAGTTCGTTCGAATTTGGGGTCCGTTCGAAAGTTCTGGTGCGAACCGAACCAGGGGGTGTTCGGCTTATCCCTAATTGTGTGCCAAAAAAAGTCAACCAGAGGACCATGAACTAGATACCAGTACTCTGTTTAAAATGATTGTAAACCTTTGTGTTTTTTTTTTAAATAACAAACATATCATACTTACCTCCACTGTGCAGTTCATTTTGCACAGTGTGGCCCTGAACCTCATCTTATGGGGACCCCCAGCGGTGCTCGTGCCTCCTCCTCGCATTGATAAACCCCCTGGGAGAAGCGTTCTCCCTGGGAGTTACCTTGCGTGTACGCTCCCGAGTCCAGCAATGGCGCCTGCGTCAATGGATTTGATTGACAGCAGTGGGAGCCAATGGCTGTGCTGCTAGCAATCTATCTAATCAAGAGCCAAGAACCCAGGGAAGAGAAGGCGAACGTGTTTCCGCCGAGGGAACGAGCAGGCTCAGGAGAGTAAAATGGGGGGGCTGGGGGGCCGATCAATGTCAGAAGTTTTTTCACCTTAATGCTTAGGATGCATTAAGGTGAAAAAACACAAAGGTTTACAATCCCTTTAAGGTCTCTGCAGCTTATATTTACCCCGTGACTGACCTACCTTTCCATCCTTAGGACAGACCCAACCCTAAATAGAAATAAAAGGAAGAAGATGCTTTTCAATGCAGGTTCTCGCCTTCAACAGGCTCTTAGGAGAACCATGAGGCTCACAGTATGGAGATAATACATTTTTTCTATGCTTCTCAGGAATATGTAGCAATATCAAAAAATAGCAGTTACAAGAGGCAGCAGTGTGTACTATATGGCTTGGATAATATCGCCCTGCAATTATGCAGCTATGAGACTACAGGAACAGGAATGCCTATGCACAGTCATATGTCAGGATTTGCACAACAAATTTTCATATGGAATTCAAGGCTAAAGGTAAATGTTTTGTAACAATTCTTAGCCACAATGTGCTTACTAAAAATTCCCTTTAAGACAGTATAACTTTACTTTGAGTATGGTCAAGCTTTGAGTCCACTTTGGATAAAAACAGCTTCTAAAAAAAATAAGTTAATAATAATACTTACCAGTCACCCTGCTGGAATCTCTGGCATCTGACCCTTCCAGGTGGGTTGGAGACCTTCCTCACCTTTTGTGGTTTCACCTGCCAGCTACTATGTCATAAGTGTGTCTCTGCAGAACTATAACTTTTTATTTTGTTCTTTTTCTTAGCTATTGCCCTTTTTTTTTTTCGACCCATTTCCTACTTGGGCTTTACAGATTGTTAGGCCTAACATACCCTATCTATATTCTCTTGGTTTTGATATAGCTCTAATTTTTGTCAAGAATAATGATTGGTTGCACACCTATATAAACACAAGTTAAATGCATTACCATTTAGCTTTCTAACATCATATGATTATAAGTAGACATTCTGTATGTACTGTATGTGTTTTTGTTCATTCTAATTTCTGTTGTGATGAAAATGCTAAGTAAGGTAATACATCTTATAAGAGAATGAACTATTCAAGCCTTGTATTAGCAATGCTGTGCATAGCATGTGTAAGATTGGAAAAGCAGTTCACAGTTAACTTGACGTGTAATCTAGGATCAAACACACATTTTCAAAGCAGCTACAAATGATTTTTTAAACTACTGTTTAAAGAATTACCTTGAACCATAGCACCATCTAGTGTAACAAAGAATGTTAGGACAAAATGCATGTAGCAACAAGAAAAAAATATTTAATTTTCTCTATGACTACAGTATATATATGTATGTATGTATGTATGTATGTATAAGTGTCCATCCAAATACTAAATCTATCCAATATATCCAAATATAAAGTTTGTTAGGGCATCCATAACATTTTTAAATGTCTAAATATGGACTGTTTGCAGAAGCTAGGAGGATCATATGTGTGCATATACTGATTTCCAAAAAAAACACCCAGAATTATTTTGTGCTTAAGGCTGGGTTCACACTGAATTTGGATGCGGCTCACAGCCGGGGTCGGGTGCGTACCGTTTCAAGGACGAACCGTGCCCAAATTTTTGCCTGAATTCTGACCTGAAATGGAGCCAAAGACGCATAGGCTTGCTGAGGGGGTACTCTGAGAAAAGAGGGAGCGGACCATGCCATTGGGAGACCACCAAAGTAGGGGTAAGGGACCGCTCTGTGAAATACTATTGCAAAGAGCAGGCAAGTGCAATCCTGTGCAATCCGCTCTGCAGCCGTCCCAGAGATGTGTGAACCGGCTCCATTGAGAGCCGGTCACAGTCTCCTTTCATCCCTATTGGATGAGGGGAAAGCCGCATCCAATTTGCATAAGTGTGAAACCAGCCTGAGAGTTAAAGTGTTACTAAACCCAGGACCCTGCATCACTATATCTGGTCTCCCATAGTACACAGAACATGGAAATGCAATAGTTTTAGTAAATATAAACTGCTAAATACCTTTTTTCATAAGCAGTTAGCAGAGTATTCTGACTTGTATCAGTGTCCAGTTAAAGCTTGCAGGAGGATTTTTCATTTTCCCTTGAATGTCCTATAAGGCTGCAGGACACCTGACCCTCTATCTGGACAGTGTTGGTTGGCCCTGTGCTGATCACATGCACTCTCCCTCCCCCCCAAAAAAACTCTCTAGCAATACACACCAAACTGAGCATGTGCAGCTTGTTCCCTAGTGCTCTGTTTTATCAGGAGTTGGATTGGAGTCAGTGGAAGAAGAGGAAGATCAGAGAGACAGGATCACACAGCCTTTATACGCAATGGAGAGGATTAACCCATTAGGTTCCACAGTGGGTATAACAAGCATGGTTTACTACATATGCAGACTGATTTTGCTGTTGTGGGTTTAGTAAAACTTTAAAGTAGTTATAAATGCAAAAGGTTTTTTACCTTAATGCTTTCTCTGTATTAAGGTAAAAAACTTTGAAATGTCTGCTTCCCCCCATACCATCCGTAAACACTGATCTGAGTTCTGTCTCAATCTCACGCAGTCCCATGTGCAGCAGCACTGCTCTCTCTTCCTGGTTTCATAGGACACAATAATAGCAGCAGGAGCCATAGGCTCCCACTGCTTTTAGTCAAATCCTTTGAGGTAGGGGTGGTGAGACATGGCTGAATGCACCCACATGGGTGCCACCTTAACACATGGCTTGCTGAGGGGGTACTCTGAGAAAAGAGGGAGCGGACAATGCCATTGGGGGACCACCAAAGTAGGGGTAAGGGACCGCTCTGTGCAATACTATTGCAAAGAGCAGGCAAGTATAACATGTCTATTATTTTAACAAATAAGGTTTACGACCACTTTTAGGCTATTGGAATTCATTCATACATGTAAATATACTTCACTATCTTAGTGGTTTAAAAAAACTAGACTCCCGGCTGACATATAAAGGTTAGACAGTCAAGAATCATGAGCAGTGTACAGTTTCCCATCATGCAATGGAGAAACAAATCAATACCTAACATAAATATAAAGGACACTGCCTAAAGCTGACTAACCTCTATTTATGAAGCTGGCAAGGTGAGCGTTGCATATAAAAGCCAATAGAGATACATTTAGAGTGGCAGGTGTTTGTGGTTGAATTGTAATAAACCCTTAAATAAAAGAGGTAATACAGCAAGCAACTCTAGAGGTACTAACTCAACATGTGTGACACACAGGCTGCTGAAGGCTACCCACAATGATGTGCCAACCTGAAAAACTTCCAGCACCAGATTTGTTCTTCAAGAGCAAGACCCCAAAAAGGGGCCTCTGTTTCAGCCTTGTGCTGGGCATTGGATTCCTACAAGCCTCCAGTGTTTTAAAACAGATGAAAAAAAAGCTAAAACTGAACTCAGGAGAGTGAAACTATTTACCCTTGCAGTCTACACCCCCCCCCCCCCCACTGCAAAGGTTAAAATCTTGCTTTTGCCTAAGGTATCAGGAAAAAACACTTTGGCATACTTTATTTCTCATTCTCCTGGCAGCAGGCACTCACCTTCTCTTTTTGTTTATAATCTATTGTGCATTGCGCCTCTGGCTTCTTTATTTACAATGCAAGACTGTTGGTCCTGCATTGGGAATATTGACATTACAGATAGGCCAGCTGGCCGCAGCACCACAAGTAAGAAGCTTTGGGCTCTGGTGGCATGGAAGCTGGAGCCTGTCTGAGTGAGACTAAGGTACCGTAAGTAAAAAGTGCTTTAACCTAGTACTTTAAGCAAAAATTAGCAATAATAAGCTTTTATAATGTTTCAGGATTAGGAAATGGAACTCTTGCGGAAGTCAGTCAAGACCACTTATCTTTCGGTGAACAGAAAGATGCTTAATAAAACATACTCATGTATGGAACATTCTCCATGGGGGAATGGCCAATAGCTTGTTCTGGGACAGGGGTATTTACACAGTGTAGAAAGCACATACATGATTGGTCAACAGACATTATAAAATAAGCAGAACAAGTTTCCAAAGTAGCCACATTATGCATAATAATTAGGTTAAGTGCAAGATAAACAAGATAACCTTTGACATGTCCAAAACAACCTAAGGCAATAAAACAGTTACACATTACCCTGTCTTCCATGGAAGGACATCCCCTCTTGCTTACCCATAGTGCTGCTAAAGCAGTTAGAGCGATGGCCAGAGAGGATATTCATACACAATATAATCAAGAATACATTTTCAAGCAGTGTGTTTATCTACTAAACAGAAAAAAACTTACCCAAAATGTACCAGTAAAAATTATTTTTCCTAATCCTACATTAGGTAATTCTCTAAAGGATAAGGCTATTTCTCCAGGAATGTGAACTGTTCTCACTACACAGATCATCCCTAGAAAGAAAGACCTCCCACTAAACGTCCATTTAAAAAGAGAATTGCAATTGATGGAAGTCTGATCGGGCAGTTGCAGGAACAAGGCTACACACTTAGCCATAAGTTCATATATCTAATTGCACCAAAGCATTTTTGTTCGATGGAGCCTTTTGCAACAGCTGGAAGCAGAAGCAAGGTAATACAGACATCCAGTCTTCATCTAATGGAAGGCTCTCTTAAAGCAGAACTCTGGGGGAAAACATTTTTTCCATGTCCTTGTTGCAGATCTGACTATGCCATCCATGTTCCTCTGCAATAAGTAAAAAGTGAAGCGCTAATGTAAACCATAAATTTAAGTGTGAACATCAGCGTAACTAAACTAATATAGGAAATACATAAAAATGTGTATCATGTGTACCAATAATAAAGTGTATTCGTGCTAAAACAAATGAGAAATTATTAGTGCAAATGACAGCACTGAAATGCAGGTGAAAGCACAAATGTGAAAGCACAACTTACCTGCTGTATTCACTTCAATGTGATTATGAATTTTTAGCACTTTTTGCACATTTGTACTCTCACCTCCATTTCAGTGCTATCATTTGTACCAATAATTTATTATTTTTTTTAGAACAAATGCCCTTTATCATTGGTACGCATTTTTATGCATTTCCTATATTCGTTTAGTTATATTGATGTTCACATATCAATTTATGGTTTACATTAGCGCTGTACTTTTTACCTATTCAATTACACATATTTTTCTTGGTAAGCGTAGCAATTCCACACATTCCCATTTCCTCTGCAATAGCCTGCTGATTTTGAAGAAAAAACTTTACTGTCTGGTGATACCAGGTTTGTAAGATCGCTGGCTGCTATTCCTCCTGTACTCTCAGCCATCTCAGCCAATGGTCTTGTCACTTCCCACTTGCAGTTCTCCCACAGCAAGCACGGATTTATTTTTCCGTTCCCGCATGCTGTAGTGGACGGAGGGGTCTCACAGCCCCCGGTCTGTAATGCCCTTGGAGGTGGTTTCCTCTCCTCCCTCCTCCTCTGCTACCTGCCAGCACCACCCCTAATCCGTCCTAGATGAGACCACACATATGGGCTCTGATGAGACCGCACGTATGGGCACAGAGGAGACCACCATATGGGCACTCACGAGACCACACCTATGGTCTCTGATGAGACCGCACCTATGGGCACATTTGAGACCGCAATTATGGGCACTGATGAGACCGCACTTATGGGCACTGGTGAGAATACACCTATGAGCATAGATGAGACTGCAACTATGGGCATAGATGAGACTGCACCTATGGGCATAGATGAGACCGCACCCATGGGCATAGATGAGACCGCACCTATGGACACTGATGACAGCGCACTTATGGGCACTAATGAGACTGCACCTATGGAAATAGATGAGATCGCACCTTTAGGCATAGATGATACCGCACATATGGGCACAGATGAGGCTGCACCTATGGGGTCTGACGAGACTGCATCTATGGGCATAGATGAGACCACACCTTTGGGAATAGATGAGTCCACACCTATGGTCTCTGATGAGACCATACCTATGGGCTCTGATGAGACTGCACTTATGGGCACAGATGAGACGGCACCTATGGGCATAGATGAGACCGCACTTATGGGCTCTGATGAGACCTCACTTATGGGCTCTGATGACACAGCACTTATGGGCACAGATGGGACAATACTTATGGGTACAGATAGGACTGCACTTATGGGCACAGATGAGAGCACACCTATGGGCACAGCTGAGACCGCACCTATGGGCATAGATGAGACCGCACTTATGGACTCTGATGAGACTGCATTTATGGGCACAGATGGGACCGCACTTATGGGCACAGATGAGACTGCACTTTTGGGCACAGATGAGACTGTAAATATGAGCACATATGAGACCGCACTTATGGGTTCTGATATTGAAGTTTATTGAGATTTCCATAATTTAGAGGCTTCCACCATTATTGTGTTATTGATTAGTAAGTTAGCGCTGCACTTTTTTGTTTATTTCTCATGCCGACATTTACTTGTGCCACATGCTGATGTAAAGCATCATGGCCCGCCTCTTTCTGTGTCATCTCAGGGATGTTCTCACATACACTATACACATACTGATTGCTGTTAGAAAGATCTCAAAGCTGCAGCATGAGGAGGAATAATTCTAATACGGAATTACAGCAGAATACAGTGTGTATAATATATGATTATGGGCATGTGTCTACAGTTCAGTAATGATTACATAAAGCAAGTAAGGGCAATATGTTTATCTCCTGTTGTAGGGGTAGGGGTAGGAGAGCACAAACATGCTTTGCATTTATAAGACATTTATTTGTAACCTACCTATCCTGCTGTGTGTTACTGAGTTATGTTGAAGTGGGCTTGTTCACATTTATATGTACAGGCCTAGTGTACCCTCCCACATTCATTTCAATCCCAAGTGGTCGAAATTTGGTTGTTCAGATGTTTGGACAAACACCGAACAATATGTGGTGATCAGGGCAAGTTGGAAAGCCTCCGGAACACCGTTAAAGTCTATGGGACGTTACCATGAAAAATCAAAAGTGCTCATTTTAAGGCCCCTTTCACACTGAGGCGTTTTTCAGGTGTTTTAGCATTACAAATAGTAAATTAATAATGCCTGAAATAATCCTGCCCCAGCATTCTCAATGTGAAAGCCCGAGGGCTTTCACATTGAGGCTTTGCGCTGGCTGTGCGTTGGAAAAAATCTCCAATCTCCTTTTTTGGAGCATCTTTTGGGCGCATAAAAAAGCGCTGTAAAAATGCCTATCCCCATTGAAATTAATGAGTACCGCTGTAAAACCGCAGTAATACCACTTTAAAAACACCCAGAAGCTGTGGGAAGGTCACATGGCCGCAGTAGAGTGGAGGATACTGGGATACCAGTGTAGCACTACCCCCGAAGGAGCTGCTGGTTAGATTTGGGCTTACCGTTAACTTCTGTTCTCCTTGTTTCATGTCTAGGGGTGTCCCATGGTAAATGGCCCAGTAACTCGAGAGACTGACAACAGATCCACTTGAATGGATTTTATTTGCAAAACATAGACAATGAAACAGTCTCTTAAATTGGGATCAGAGGGTTGGAAAGGAAGTTCAGGTACTCTTAGTGTCGAAGTCAAAATGTTGAAGAACTTGCTTACTTTGACTGCATCCAGAGAACAGCCATTCGCAACTGGATGTTCACTCAAGTTGGACAATCCCTCTCTCACAAGGCCTAGCAGCCAACAAGGTACTTACATGTCTCTGCCACAGAAGTTGTTGTAGAACATACAAGATATGTCTCTGCCACAGACGTTGTTGTAGAGCACGTAGGGAAACTAAACTTGAAAAACACTCGTAGGATACCTGGATCTTTCAGCCAGCTTGGCAAAATCCACGAGACTGGATTCTCTTGGGTACTTCGGGCCTTCCAGGCTCTTACTAAGAAACCAACCCGTACGTGGTCTTTTTCTGAAGAGTCCTCCCCTGGAATGCTTGAAGTCACTGGGTCGCTCCCAAACCGGAGACGGCACCCGACCACCTCAGAATCCTCCTTCAGTTACCTTGCTTTGGGCTAGCCAGCCCCGAGACATCAAAATTGGGTGGATCCACACCGCAGGCCATAGCCTTCCTGGGGGCTGGTCAGGAAGACCAATCGTCAGCACATCATTCTGGACCGGGACCCCAAACCACGCAATGTCCGCATCTTTAATACCCTCGCCCAGAAAGCACAGCGAGAGCACCCCTCCCACTGGACGGGCCCCTGAGAGAGAGTAACTTAAGCATCTAACCAGACCATAGTTCCATGCCTGCCAGAAGAGACAGTGCCCCCTGTGGCCAGGCTGAACATCTCACAGTCCAGTCAGACTGATGCTGAAGTCTAAATTTAGACAATTGTACCAAAACCAAACTGCAGTTCAGGCATAACTTTAACTTTGAAAAACACATAGCGCGTGCTCTTCATGAGCCACCGCTACACCAGGAAATCCTGTTGAGAACAGGAGAGGAGACAAGACAGAGTGACTGAATAACATCATGACAGAGCAATTTGTTGAAATTCTGCCAACAGCTGCAGGAGCAGCTGGAGAAGCTGAAAGACCCTCTGGAAGTGGAGATCCAGAGGAGTTCATCGACATAATGCGCAGGCACCCAGAACTCTGGAACAGAAAACATAGCTGGTACTCAAACCGCCTGAACAAAAGGGCTGGATGGAATGATGTGGCTAATCATCATATAGAAAATTGGATATCATTATCTAACAAAATAAAAGAGGAGAAATGTAAGTAGTTCAAACAAAAATCTAGTCCCTATTCCCAATTCTGGTATTCTTTACCCTATTCCTAATCCCAAACTCCTAACCCTAACCCTAATCCCACTCCTCCTAGTCCCAAACTCCTAACCCTAACCCTAATCCCAAAGTCCTAACCCTAACCCTAATCCCACTTCTCCTAGTCCCAAACTCCTAACCCTAATCCGACTCCTCCTAGTCCCAAACTCCTAACCCTAAACATAATCCCTCCCCTCCTGGTACCAAACTCCAAACCCTAACCCTAATCCCACTCCCCTTAGTCCCAAACTCCTATCCCTAACCATAATTCCACTCCTCCTAGTCCCAAATTCCTAACCCTAACCCTAATACCACCCCTCATAGTCACAAAACCCCAACCATAATCCCACCCCTCTTAATCCCAAACCCCCAACCATAACCTTAATCCCACCCCTCATAGTCCCAAACCCCTTCTAAATCCCATCATTGATAATGTAACTTTAATGTAATAATGAAATATTGTTCATAACTTTATAATGTAATATAGTAATTAAATGTAATTGACTCACAACATTTTTTTTAACAAATACATTTATTATTGCATGTAACATTAGTGAATTGATACAAGGCTTTAATGAACATACATGATACAATTTGAAGGAAATATCTAGTCTGAAAGACAATGAAGGCTGTATATTGAAGGTTTAGATCATGTTTTCTTGCCAACTGAGTGCACCAGCCAGACTCAAAAAGTAGTCTGCAAAAGCATCTCGAATTGTGAATCCTACTATAGGTCCATGCACATGAAGAAAATTGTCAGGTTCAATATTGCGTGACAGTGTATCCTCAAAGTTTTCTCCATCCCTCTCTCTCACCAAATTATGTAATATACACACAGCCTTTATTAACTTACATGCGTTTTCAATATTAAGATTAATTGGTTTTAGAAAAATTTGCCACTTGTTGGCCAGTATCCCGAAAGCACATTCTACAAGCCTACGTACCCGACTCAGTTTGCAGTTAAAGATCCTCTTTCATGTATCTAGATTTCTCAGCGATAGATTTCTCAGCGATGAGATATTCATGAATCGCGAAAGCATCGTCCGCTACAAACACTAATGGCATATCGGGTCCTTCTGTTCCGGGCAGTGGTCGGTTATCTGGTAAATGTAATTCATTATAGGCAAGTCGTTTTCCAAATTTACTTTTCTGGAAAACAGCAGAGTCTGCACTGCTCTCAAATGATCCAAAAGCTACATAAATTAATTTGTAGTCTGCATTGACCACAGCCATTAAAACTACAGAAAAATACTTTTTATAATTGTAGCACTGGCTTCCACTATGGCATGGTTTTATTAGCCTAATATGTTTTCCATCAATAGCTCCTAAACAGTTCGGAAAATAATTATCTTGTTCAAAAATCGCTGGATTCATGCCTTATTTGGAACAGGCATGAATCTACTTTTCAGATTCCAGATTGCATCACATGATTGTTTCACGATTTCGCTTATGGTCGATATCCCTATCCGGAATTCATATTGCAGTGATGAGTAGGTATTGTCTGTTGTAAGATAACTGATTTTTTTTTTTTATCTTTCAGTAAAACTAATCAAACAACGATGGAAAACTTTGAGGGATAATTTCAAAAGAGAACTAATGAGACAGCAACAAATCTGAAGTGGATCTGGCACGAAAAAAGGGAGGATATATTGTCATTATTATGAATTGGAGTTTTTAAAACTAGTGATGGAAGGGAGATAGTAAGTAGAAAAATTGTATACATTGTTTAAATTTTAGTTTTTTTGACAAGAAATGCATATAAATAACAGCAATTCTCATGTAGCACTGTCTAATCATTTTTATTTTATTCAGAACAGACAACAATTTTAGTAGTGAGAGTGAGGAAGAGGAGCTTATTCCATAAACTGAGGAAACCAACACTACTACTGAAACACAGCCCTTAGAGGAGATTGTTGAAGACAGAGAAACACCAGAGCCTCCAAGAAGGTCAACAACAAGAGCCAAACCAAATATAAAAACAAGAAACTCAACAATTCATTGAGGTTGTTAGAGAGAAAATTGAGTACTGTCCGTGATACTTTTTTTTTTTATTTGCACTAACATACAATTTTTCAGGACAAGCTTTCGGGTATGTCCGCTTCTTCAAGGTCCAAGCAGTACTGCTTGGACCTTGAAGAAGGGGACACACCCGAAAGCTTGTCCTGAAAAATTGTATGTTAGTGCAAATAAAAAAAGTATCACGGACAGTACTCAATTTTCTCTGTCACAATTGCACTAATACGGCTACAATCACATTAAGTATTGAGGTTGTTAGAAATGTAATTGATCGCCAAAAGAGTGAAAATTACAAAAAGTTTAATTCCTCAAATAGCAGAAGTCAAAAAGGAATTTCAATGTGATCTGAGAATTGACATAATGAAAGTCCTCAAATCATATCTGCAGAAACGTAATCCTCCCAATTTACGTGCCCAACCCTCAGAAAACCCGAACCAACAACAAAATATTTGTTACTGGAATCAATGGGAAGAATTCAGGTTCCGTACATCTGCTTATAACAATCCATGTGGCCCAAACATTATGTCCATGACTGCCCAATTCAATCCAAGATTCAATGCAGCACAATATGATATGCCCCAAATTATTATCCCCCAACTCAAGCTCCTCCTCCTCCTCCAT
Source organism: Lithobates pipiens (assembly GCF_037356315.1). Classification (NCBI taxonomy): domain Eukaryota; kingdom Metazoa; phylum Chordata; class Amphibia; order Anura; family Ranidae; genus Lithobates; species Lithobates pipiens. Next base: position 236,317,434 of record NW_027507903.1, read on the forward strand.
CTCCCGCTACTCCTCAGTCAAACACTGTTAGAGAGGATTTACACCCTCACTCCTCCTACTATCATGATCTGTAAAGTTAGTTTGATGATTACATTTTAATCACAACAGTTATTAAACCTTCAGGTAATTTTTTTGCACTGTTTATTAGAAGTTTTTTAAATCTAACTTTTGAAAAAAAATTCCCTATATATTTTTTTGTTATAATAAACAAGTTTTTTTACTCATAGTCTATTTTGAAAATAAAGATTCAGCTATTAAAAATTATAATAATACACTAGATTGTTTTAAATTGTTAAAAAAAAATAACAAAATTTCAGTTTATGCATATGTTGGGCAAATTGAAAAAATAAATGTAAATTTTTTCAAAAAAAAATTTGTAGTATGTTTATGGTGTGTGAATGATAATATAAATGCATGTAATTACAAAATTGCTTACCTCAGCGTTATAAGTAAGCGTTCACATGGTGATATTGCATCCCTACAATTAGTATCTCAACAACGCAGGTGTCAGCAGGTCAAGAAGAAAGTCAAATCTATGGAAATAAAGAGATGTGTTGTTAAAAAACACAGGGAGTAGGAGTTTGGGACTGGGGGGTGGGATTAGGGTTAGGGTTAGGAGTTTGGGAGTAGGAGGGGAGGTATTAGGGTTAGGGTTAGGAGTTTGGGACTAGGAGGAGTGGGATTAGGGTTAGGGTTAGGAGTTTTGGGCATAGAGGATTGGGGTTAGGGTTAGGAATTTAGGACTAGGAGGGGAGGGATTAGGGTTAGGGTTAGGAGTTTTGGGCATGGAGGAGTGGGATTAGGGTTCATAGTTTGGGACTAGGAGGGGTGGGGGTTAGGGACTTCCGAGACTGACATTAGGGGTTTTTGGGACTACCGAGAGAACTAGGATATACTTACGTTGCAATGCTCATCCGAGTGTAATTTCTGAATTTATCAGGGTGCTCTCTCAAGTCATGATAGATTGCCCTCCCTCTGAGTGCATTTGTTGGATGGGATGAACCCAAAAGCAACGTTGCGATCTCTGTTGTTGGAAAATATGATCTTAAAAAAGTAGCAAAAACAACAACAGCAGCTCATGAAACTCCATCGTCTCCCTGTTCTTTCTTCTCTGACGAAAAACCAGGCAGTGCACAGGATGTGATGTAAGGGGGTAGGGTTATTAGCTGACGCTTAAAAAATTCTATAAGAATGAGTGTTAGCGCTATTTTTAGCACTAACGCAGTAAGCACGCGCTACTAAGTCCTTGTACACACGGTCGGACATTCCGATGGACAATGTCCGATAGGACCGTGTTGTCGGATAATCCGACAGTGTGTGGGCTCCATCAGACTGTTTCAGTCGGAGTATCCGACGGACCAAGTTTTCCAGCTGGGCTATAAAATTTTCCGACAACATGATCCGATCGGACTTTGTCCGATCATGTGTAGATAATTCTGATCGGACAAAGTGCCACGCACACTCAGATCAAATTCCTAAACCAAAGCTATTGGCTACTAGCCTGAACGTAGTCCCGTCCTAACGAAATAACGTCATCACATTAAGTTCTGACAACTTTGTCCGACTGTGTGTATGCAACAGTTTCGGACAAAATCCGACGGATTTGGTTGTCGGAATGTCCAACTGTGTGTACAAGGGCTAACGCTCATCGTTTTTAGCATGTTTTTACAATGCCTCAGAGTGAAAGGGGCCTAAAGTCTTATATGCAAGTTATTGTCATAAAAAGTGTTTGAGTACTTGGGTCCTGCCCCAGGGGACATGTATCAATGCAAAACATTTTTTTTTAAATGGACGTTTTTTCAGGAGCAATGATTTTTTTAATGCTTAAAATGAAACAATAAAAATGAAATATTCCTTTAAATATCATGCCTGGGGGGTGTCTATAGTATGCCTGTAAAGTGGCACATTTTTCCCGCGTTTAGAACAGTGACACAGAAAAATGACAGGAAAGGAAAAATTCTCATTTAAAACTGATCGCGGTTGTAATGGGTCTTGGCAATATAGATAAAACCCATTGAAAAAAACGGCATGGGGTCCCACTCCAGTCCATTACCAGGCCCTTTGGGTCTGGTATGAATATTAAGGGGAACCCTGAACCAAAAATTTAAAAAAAATTGTGTGGTGGTCCCTCCAAAGGGGAACCCTGTGCCAAATTTAAAAAAAATGACGTAGGGCTCCCCCCTAAATCCATACCAGACCCTTTAGTTCTGGCATGGATTTTAAGGGGGACCCTATGCCACAATTAAAAAAAATGGTGTAGGGGTTTTTCCTGACAGGCCGCAAGAAAAGAGGGGGATGAGAGAGCCCCCCTCCTGAACCGTACCAGGACACATGCCCTCAACATGGGGAGGGTGCTTTGGGATCTGACCCCAAAGAGGGCAAGGGCCTGATCCCGACAACCCTTGCCCAGTGGTTGCGGGGGTATGTGGGCGGGGGGGCTTATCGGAATCTGGAAGCCCCCTTTAACAAGGAGTACATTGTACCCCTACCATTTCACAAAACAAAGTGTCAAAAATGGTTAAAAAGACAAGAGACAGCTTGGGACAAGTGCTTTACTAAAAGATAAAAAAATAAAAATGTACAGTGGTGTCCATTCATCTTCTATCACACTGCCGATGATCCGAAAAAAAAACACCTCCGCCTCCATGGGATGCTTCCCAATGATGCTTCCCATTGGTGACCGCTGTTATAAAGCTGAGGGCGTGGCCACCCTGTGACACAAATGGGTGACCCCACCCCCCTCTGATGCCATGGGGAAGTCATGGGGTAACCCCCATGGCGTCAGAGGGGTGAGGTCACCTGTTTACATCAACGGTTGGCTCCACCCTCAACTTTACAACAGCTGTCACCAATGGCAAGCATCACTCGTTGGGATCCTCCTATGGAGGCGGAGGTGTTGTTTTTTTTTCTTTTTTTGGCTCGTTGGTAGCATGATAGAAGATTAATTTACATTGCTGGACATTTTAATATCCATGCTATGTCCATACCAACGTATCCATGTTGATGGGGACAAGGGCCTCATCCCCACAATCCTTGCCTGGTGGTTGTGGGGGTCTGTGAGCGGGTGGCTTATCAGAATCTAGAAGTCCCCTTTAACAAGAGGGCCCCCAGATCCCAGCCCTCCCATGTGAATGGGCATGGGGTACATTGTACCCTTACCCATTCACCAAAAAAGTGTAAAAAAAGTCAAAACGACAGCAGACAGTTTTTGACAATTCTTTTATTAAAAAAAAGTTTCCTGTGATGTAAATCCATCGTCAATCATAGCGCCAGCATGCCTGAGAAAAAAAACTGGAAAAATTCCGCCTTCATGGGAGGTGTCCCGCCAACTACCGTCTTTTCGTGGTGAAAGCTGTTATATAGCCAAGGATGGCGCCACCTGGTCACGTAACCGGATGACCCCCCCTTCTGATGTCCTGTGACATTGGAGGGGGGCAGTGTCACCCGTTTACTTCACTGGGTGGTCCCACTCTTGGCTATATAACAGCTGCCAAAGTGAAAAGACGGCAATCGGGGGGAACGCCTTGTATAGAGGCAGAGTTTTCCTGTTTTTTTTTTCTCTGGACTGTCGGTGCTGTGATTGACAATGTGTTTAAACTTTTTTTTATAATATAGGAATTGTCAAAAACTGTCTGCTGTTGTTTTTACTTTTCTGACACTTTTTGTTGGTGAATGAGTAGGGGTACAATGTACCCCATATCTATTCACATGGAATCTGGGGGCCCCCTTGTTAAAGGGGAATTACAGATTCCAATAAACCCCCACTGGTACACCCCCAAAACCACCGGGCAAGGGTTGTGGGGATGAGGCCCTTGTGGCCCTTGAGGGCATGTGGTCTGGTACAGTTCAAAAGTGGGGGGCTGCTCTCTTGTCCCCCCTTTTTCTGCGGCCTGCCAGGTTACATGCTCGGATAAGGGTCTGGTATGGATTTTGGGGGGACCACCACGTCATTTAATTAAAAAAATTTGGCATGGCGTTCCCCTTAATATCCATACCAGACCCCAAGGGTCTTTTCAAAGATTTTTTATGTATACTGGTATATTGTCGGGATACGGCAATACATTACAGCCGCAAGCAATTTTAAAATTACATTTTTTCTTTAGAAATGTCATTTTGCTGCAGTACTGTTATAAACATATGGAAAATGTGTTACTTTACAGACAGACTAAGGGGACCCCCAGGCATGATATTTAAAGGAATATTTCATTTTTATTATTTCACTTTAAGCATTAAAAAAATCACTGCTCCCAAACGAACTTCAGTTTTAATTTTTTATTTTTTTTGCATTGATTCATGTCCCCTGGGACAGGATCGAAGTCCCCAAACACTTTTTATGGCAATAACTATATAAGCCTTTAAAATTAACTCTTTTGATTTTTGCACGTTCGTGCCCCATAGACTTTAACGTTTCGCATGTTCGCACAAATTTTTTGTTTGTATGCATGTTCTGGTGCTAACTGAACTGGGGGTGGGGTTGACTCATCCCTATTAGGCATCTATTACAGGGATTCCATGTTAAAAATGTTGCTGAATTCTGTCCTAAAAAATATCAGCAACACTGTGTTTTGGTGCAATGCAATTCAGCCACTAGATGTCACTGTGATGACATCATCATCTTATACATATCATTGCTTCATCTCTCCATAACCTTAGATTAGCCAATGGTGATTTTGAATCACACTTTCCAATTGAATGTATTTTATTCATTATAGAACCAACTCAATACTACTTTTTCAGAAGAGAGCTGATTTGATTTTACTGTTATTAAAACAATAAAGCATCCTAAACAGAACACACTGTAGTTGTCATTCTGTGTGTTTGTTGTCCTTCAGTATATTGCACAGAATTATTTATATAAGTATTATTTTTATATGCAGTATTTATGTAGTAATGACATTACTCAAAATGTCAAAATCAATGACAGGCTTAAATATGCAATTGCTGTACACATACATATGTGAGTACTCCTCAGATGTGCATACACCTGTTGCATATTCTAGCCTAGGAGCAGGCTATATGTACCATCTGTGACTCTCTGTTTCTTCACTGTACCGAAAAATGCATCTGTGAGCATAAGCCTTAAAGCATGGGTGCTCAACCTGTGGCCCCTCCGCTGTTGCAGACCTACAAGTCCCATCATCCCTCTGCCTTTGGGAGTCATGCTTGTAACTGACAGCCTTGCAATTCCACTACAGCTTACATCCTGATGTGTGTAAAAAAAACAAAGAAAAACCCATATATATATATATATATATATATATATATATATATATATAACTACATACAGTTTCTCACAAAAGTCTGTACACCCCTCACATTCTATGTGACAACACTGAAGAAATTACACTTTGCTACAATGTAAAGTAGTGGGTGTACAGCTTGTATAATAGTGTAAATTTGCTGTCCCCTCAAAATAACTCAACACACAGCCATTAATGTCTAATCTGCTGGCAACAAAAGTGAGTACACCCCTAAGTGAAATTGTCCAAACTGGGCCTTAACCCTCATGGGCATGGAGTTCACCAGAGCTTCACAGGTTGCCACTGTAGTCCTCTTCCACTCCTCCATAAGGATATCACGGACCTGATGGATGTTAGAGACCTTGCGCTCCTCCACCTTCCGTTTGAGAAAGTCCCACAGATGCTCAATAGGGTTTAGGTCTGGAGACATGCTTGGCCAGTCCATCATCTTTATCCTCAACTTATTTAGTAAGGCAGTGGTTATCTTGGAGGTGTGTTTGGGGTCCTTATCATGTTGGAATACTGCTCTGCAGCCCAGTCTCTGAAAGGAGGGGCTCATGCTCTGCTTCAGTATGTCACAGTACATGTTGGATTCATGGTTCCCTCAATGAACTGTATCTGCCCAGTGCCAGCAACACTCATGCAGCCCCAGACCATGACACTCCCAACACCATGCTTGACTGTAGGCAATAAGAACTTGTCCTGGTACTCCTCATCTGGTTGCTGCCACATACGCTTGATACCATCTAAAGCAAATACGCTTATCTTGGTCTCATCAGACCACAGGACATGGTTCCAGTAATCCATGTCCTTAGTCAGCTTGTCTTTAGCAAACTGTTTGCAGGCTATCTTTAGAAGAGGTATCATTCTGTGATAAAAGTCATGCAGACCAATTTCTGAGCACTGACAGGCTGACCCCCTACCCCTTCAACCTCTGCAGCAATGCTGGCAGCCCTCATACGTCTATTTCCCAAAGATATCCTCTGGATATGACGCCGACCAAGGCAAGGCCTGTTCTGAGTGGAACCTGTCCTGTTAAACCTAATCTTGGCCACCATGCTGCAGCTCAGTTTCAGGGTCTTCTTATAGGCCATCTTTATTTAGAGCAACAACTCTTTTTTTCAGATAATCAGAGAGTTTTTTGCCATGAGGTGCCATGTTGAACTTCCAGTAACCAATATGAGACAGTGAGAGCAATAACACCAAATTTAACACGCCTGATACCCATTCACACCTGAGACCTTGTAACACTAATGAGTCACATGACACTAATGAGTCACATGACACCAGGGAGGAAAAATGACTAATTAGGCCCAATTTGGACATTTTCACTTAGGGGTGTACTCGTTTTAGACATTAATGGCTGTGTATTGAGTTATTTTGAGGGGACAGCAAATTTACACTATTATACAAGCTGTATAGTCACTACTTTACATTGCAGCAAAGTGTAATTTCTTCAGTGTTGTCACATGAAAATATATAATAAAAAATGTACAAAAATTTGAGGGGTGCATTCACTTTTGTGAGATACTGTATATATATATATATATATATATATATATATATATATATATATATATATATATAAGAAGGCCAGTATGGTGGCCTGAATTTATGGGAGGAGTCTGGGGGGTATTTAAGCAGCCCACTCATCTGTGGTCTTTGTCGGTTTTGGTGTGCGTTACGTTATGTCACTAGGCCGACTTTTCCAACTCACTCTGTGTTTGTGTGCTGTGTGTCTGAACTTCCAGAGGCTTTTGGTTCTCCGTTTGTGTTTTTTTTGTAGATCAAGTCTTTGGCCTCTTTCACACTGACGTCCCGTTCAGGCCCGCCTGTCAGTTTTTCAGGCGGACCTGAACGGGTGCTCCATAGAGGTCTATGGAGCGTCGGATGTCAGCGGTGACATGTCCGCTGACATCCGAACCGCTCTGATTCGAAAAAGTGTAACGGAGGAAAAAGCTATTTTTCCATCCGTCTGCGGATCGGATCGGGTGACGACGGGCACTGCGGTCCGTCGTCATCCGATCTCCCATAGGGGAGAGCGGCGCTGTGACAGGTCCGTCCCTGCGCAGTGTGCAGAAACGGAGCTGTCATCTCCCTGCTCAGCGGGGATCGGCGGAGTGATCCCCGCTGAGCAAACGGACATCCACGGGGCGGATCAGAACTGATCCGCCCCGTGTGAAAGGACCCTTTCTCAAACTGTTGTAGGTAGGATTCATATATCATTTCTTCATTTCACACACTGTTGTTTGCCAGATAGCCTGTGTCACCGAAACCCCACTACGGAACTTGCGAGTCATTCGTTAAGTTACCGTATGCAGCCTTATTTTAGCCTTGTGCAAACCACAAACTTGTGGCTCAGTTAGTGAGCACAAACCCCGGCTTTTGGTGCTCTCACACTCTGAATGACAATTACTGCTTTCGTTTGGTGGTATTTAATCACCGCTGTTTTATTTTTTATTTTTTGCGCTATAAATCAAAAAAGACTGAAAATTTGGTAAGAAAAAAAAATCTTTGTTTCTGTTAACATTTATTGCTAGTATTGGCGAGTATTGGCAGAGTATTGGCGAGTATTGGCAGAGTATTGACAAGTATTGGCGAGTATTAGCAGAGTATTGCAGAGTATTGCAGTATTGCACAGCATTGGCAGAGTATTGCACAGTGTTGCAGAGTATTGGCAGAGTATTGCACATTGTTGCAGAGTATTGCAGTATTGCACAGTATTGGCAGTGTATTGCACAGTGTTGCAGAGTATTGCAGCATTGCACAGCATTGGCAGAGTATTGCACAGTGTTGCAGAGTATTGGCAGAGTATTGCACAGTGTTGAAGAGTATTGCACAATGTTGAAGAGTATTGACAGAGTATTGCACAGTGTTGCAGAGTATTGCACAGTATTGGCAGAGTATTGCACAGTGTTGCAGAGTATGGGCACAGTATTGGCACTGAGCAGCGCTGTGGGCACTACACATCCAGCCCACAGCGCTGCTGCCATCTCTCCCCCTCTCCCACTAATTTGGGTTATTTTTACTAAAGATAAGTAGCCTTATAAATTGTGGTCAAAATTTATGAAGAAAAATTAATAATTTGCAAAATTTTATCACAGATACTAAGAAAAACTATTTTTTTTTTAATTTTCTGTCTTTTTTTCATTTATAGAGCAAAAAATAAAAAACCCAGAGGTGATTCAATACCACCAAAAGAAAGCTCTATTTGTATGGGTACAGTATTACATGACTGATTAAAGCCTGCTGAGTTCAACCATCCAATCATATGCAATCAAAATCCATGTTTTGTTATACTACCTACACCTGGTTGGGTATTCTCTGCAAAGTGAGTTTACACCACATCCACTAAGTTAAGTGAAAATACTTTTGAAAAATAAAAATCCAAAACATCTTAAATTCCTTTAGCAAATTCACCCCCCCCGTGTATGCATGTGAAGAAGGTCAGAGAGGGGTGGGGATAGCCAGAGTTCTGCAGTCCAGCGAGCAGGCCTAACAGCATTGGCTGAGATTTCTGTCCAGCATAGGTCCTATGTTGTCAGCTCAGGACAGGAAGTTAGGCGCTCGCTGAATTTCTGGCATATTTTAAATAGAAAAGAATATACAGTAAAATAATAGAATAGAATATAAAATAAAATAATAAAATAGAATAGAATAGAATAAACTAATAAAAAAGAATATAATTAAAAAAAAACAATAGATTAGAATAGATTAGAAAGAATATAACAATTTCCCTAAATTCAAATAGAATCAATTTGTATTCGAATAGAAGAGAAAATAATAGACTTGAATAGGAAAATGGTTAAATTCATTCTATTCTGTTGCTTTTTTCTATACTATTGTGTTATTTTTGATTCTATTCTACTCTATTCTTTTCTATTCTATTCAAACTCTAATTGATTCTATTTGAACTTTGGAAAATGGTTATATTATTTCTATTCCATTCTACTCTATTGTTTTTTTCATTCTATTCTTTTCTATTCTATTTGAATTTCTGAAGATGGTTATAATCTTTCTATTTTATGCTATTCTTTTTTTTTACTTTATTTTATTCCTTTCTATTCTATTCTGTTCTTTTATTTCCGATCCTATTTTGTTTTACGCTATTATATACTATTCTTTTCTTTTCTATTCAATTTTATTTCTATTCTATTCCTTTATTTTCTATTCTATTTCTATTCTCTTTTGAAATTCGAAAACTATTTGAATTCGAAAACTATTCAAAATTGATTTGAAATGTAAATTTAAAAATTTGAATTGATTCGAAAACGAATAAACTAAACGAATTCCGAAAAGGAACAAATTTAACAAAACAAATGTATGTAAATAATGAATCTAACAGAAACTAAACAAATGTTTTCATTATGCACATGTCTAACAACTATTAGTCATGCACTTCACAAAAATTGCTGTTCATAGGTGCTCTTTATCAAATCTGACAGAGCTTGAGCTATTTTGCAAAGAAGAATGGGCAAAAATGCCACTCTATAGATGTGCAAAGCTGGTAGAGATATACCCAAAAACGACTTAAATCCATAATTTAAGCGAGAGGTGGTTCTACAAACAACATGCTTTATACATATTTATTTGGAAAGAAAAATGTTAAACATTTATCATTTTCCTTCCACTTCACAATTATGTGCCACTTTGTGCACTGTACTTCTGTAGGAGACCGTGTAGGTTTGCCCAGGTTCTTCCCTGCTGGATTACCCTCAAGTGTGTACCTCAGTCGCACTTTTCCCATAATAATCGATCTAGGAGTGTTGTTTTTTGTGAGAGGAGAATTGAGGGAAAACCTCCAAAAACAGAAAATATGTACAGATTGAGGACAATGAACCACTTTCTTTAAAGCTAATGCAAAAGTCCTTATGGCAAACTGGATTTGGCTTTTTGTTTTCTTGTCAAATTTGTATATTGAATTTTAACAATTACTATACATAAGTACATATGATGGCAACAAAAGAAAAGATCACATATATGGTAATAATATTGAGTTGTAGTTCCAACATAAATTAAAAGTACCGGTAGTTTAACCAAAACAATTTTAGAATGGATATAACTACTCACTATACCTTTCATGACTAATGCCGCATACACGCGACCGGACTTTTCGATGGACTAAGTCCGACGGTCTTCCCAACAGACTTTTGGCGGAGTTTCGACTGACTTTCCAAATGAACGAACTTGGCCACACACAAGCACACCAAAGTCTGATGAATTAGAACGTGAGGACGTACGACCGGATTAGAATAAGGAAGTTCATAGCCAGTAGCCAATAGCTGCCCTAGTGTCGGTTTTCCTCCGTCGGACTAGCATACAGACGAACATATTTTTAGACCAGACTTAAGTCCGTCGGAAAGATTTGAAACGTGTTTTATTTCTAGGTCCGTCTGACTTTTGGGAAAAAAAGTCTGCTGGAGCCCATACACGACAAAGTCCGGTCGTGTGTATGCGGCATTAGCCTATTTCTGACATTTGGTGTTTACAAGTTAAAATCCATATTTTTTGCTACAAAATTACATAGAGTCCCCAAAAATGATATATATTATATAAAATATAAAATGATATATATATTTTTAGCAGAGAATCTAGAGAATAAAATGGTGATTGATGCAATATTTTATATCACACGGTATTTGTGCAGCGGTGTTTTAAACACAACTTTTTGGGAAAAGGGACACTTTCATGAACTAAAAAAAAACTAAACGGTAAAGTTAGTCCAACACACTCGTGGAATGGAGACAAACTGCGGTGCCTAAAAATCTCCATAGGCGACACTTTCATTTTTTTTTTTACCATTACCAGGTTAGAGTTACAGAGGAGTTCTAGTGCTAGAATTATTGCTCTCACTCTGACAATCGCAGCGATACCACACATGTGTGATTTGAACACTGATTACATATGCGGGCGCGACTTCCGTATGCATTTTCTTTGTTGCGCTCTGGGGGACGTGGTGCTTTTAAAAAAAAAAGTCCCTATTTATTTTATTTATTTTTATATTATTAAGTTGTGTTTAAAAAAAAAATGATCACCTTTATTGCTGTCACAAGGAATGTAAACATCCATTGTGACAGTAATAGGGGGTGACAGGTACTCTTTATCTAGGAATCGGGGGTCTCCAATCCGTACTTTGCACTTTCAAAGTATTCAGATTGCCGTTTTCGGTGATTCTGAATACTGTATATTTTTTAAAAACCTGCATCATTGGCAGCCGAGTAAACAGGAAGTGACGTTGTGACGTCGCTTCCATGTTTACAATCAGGAGGCTGGGACAAAGCCATTTCCAGCTTCTTTCCAGTTTGCCCCTAGCCACCAGAAGTGGTGGATTGTCGAACGGGCTTCTCAGTTGAATGGGAGGCCTGGGAAGAGCGGCGGGAGGCGGTGGGAGGGGGGACGTCCCATCCCACTCCTCTGGGATAACAGCCCAGTGGCTTTTAGCTGCATGGGTTGTTATCCCTGGATAGCCGATCACCCACTCTAAACAACAGTACCGGGATGATGCCTGCAGCTGTGGGTATCATGCTGGTATAAAGCCTGAAATTCGAGAACGCGCATCTGCATACGCTCGGCAGGAAGGGATAAGAGAGGATAATACCAACTTAGATCAGGTTAATATAAAATGACCTCAGATTAAAAAAAGGTCTTAATTATTATTAAGATCATAGTTTAAAAAAAAAAAGAAAGAATTTATTAAAGAATCTAAAATCTTATACTACATATTGCAACTATGTACAATTGATAACCAAGCAAATAAAAGTTCCGCTACCAGAACTATACCAAGAGTAAATAGAAAGAGGAGAGAGAGAATAGGGGGAAAAAGTAGAAGAGAGAAAGAAGATAGGATTTTGCTTTTAATAGAAGCAGACTTCTTTCTTCAGAGCACTAATGTCGCATACACACGATAAGAATTTTGGTCGGAAAAATCTCAGACGGGATTCCGCTCAAGCTGTCTTGCATACACACAGTCACACAAAAGTTATCTGAACTTTCAACTGCCAAGAACGAGGTGACGTACAACACTACGACGAGCAGAGAAAATGAAGTTCAATGCTTCCGAGCATGCATCTAATTGTTTCAGAGCATGCATAGGAATTTTGCCAGATCACCTGCGGGAGAGGGGAGTGTCAGTGCCGCACCGCCCGGGGGCGGGGGTGGTGCTGTCGGGGGGTGTTGTTTGTCAGTGCAAGAAGAAACCACCAGCCACCACTGGTCACTGGCATAGAATAAGATGAGGACAGGCAGAAAAAAAGTTTTTATCCACAAAATTATTCTGGGTCAGTGGCTCAAACTTTTAAAGCAAGAGGGTCAGTATGGCTGACAGGCAACTTGCATTTGCAGAATTGCAGCCACCATCATTTGTTCAGGAAAGGTTTACTTTATGTTATTGCAAAACCTATGTACAATATATTAGCTCATATAGAAATGTTCCAACAAACAAAATCTCTGCGCATTTAAATGTGCTACCATCAGAAACACTCATTATAGCCTGTTTGGGAAGCATTATGCGAGCACCCAGGTTAATAAAAATAGAAGTTGCGCTTTTTCTGTTTATCTGCAAGAAAAATGGCACAGTTCATATGGTTCAGTTTTTCCACAGGATGGCAGTAGCAATCCATACTATGCAGACAGTTTTCTATTCCTTAATTTGCTATCATAATAAATAAAAATGATCAGGTAAGCAGGGAGTTCATAAAGGAACAACATTGGTAAGAGGGCATATGAATACACAAATTAATGCATTATTAATAGAAAAAATTGCTGATCTTCTATCTCTTTGGCAAGCACTTGATAGCAATTTATAGTAAGCAGTGGTTTTATATCTACCGTAGCAGAAAAAGATTTTAAGCTTATGTACTTCATTACAACAAAAATGCAATTTGTTATTGCTTTCTAGTGGCAATATGATTTTTGTCACTATATAATGAACATTTATTTATCTTCCTTTTTTGCAAACTATGTTTGTACCCCCAAAGTCAAGAGGAAAAAAATAAGTTTGTTTTTATTGTAAATTTTCATTGGTTATATGGGTAATGTGATTTTGAAATGATAGACTCTGGTTATCACATGCCTTTCAAAAATATTCTACAAAATCAAACAAGAATAGATGACAATAGCAGAAATGTTATTCCAAAATGATAGATGCTAAAGTGCAGATCGTTATTTCCTAGATAATGTTGCAGATAGAAATAGTTTACGAGGAAGGCACATTAACATGCATTTGCAATTGTAGTAAACAATACAATAAATTATGTATCAAAGGTTACAGTATTCAGCTGCGGAAATGATTTCTTTTTGTTATCTACAAGGTCAGGTTTACAGGTTTACGTGTCTGTGATAGTAAAGAAACGGAGTTTGCCAGGATTCTTACCTAAAAAAATAAATATTATTATATATTATTAAAGCTGAACTCCAGGCAAACAGATAAATACGGTACACAGATGTTTTATATGCCAAAGGATTTATATTTCTGTCCATCCAGCCCTACGATTTACACAACTCGCACAGCCCTGTCTGGCAGGACACGATGCCTGATTTTTCTATTCTGCAGTAAATAACACTTAGAGGTGTGAGAAACATTTTAAACTTGGTATATACATGAATTTCATTTTGTATGCTTTGTGGACTGCAGCCAACACCTTGGCATCATACTAACTCTTCTGCCATGTATTCATATTCCTAAGACCCTAATAAGACACTAGCCCACCTACTGTATGTACTGTTTCACCTACTCCCCTTGTTACCTTAAAAATCTATTCCTTAACCACTTGACGTCCGCACTATAGCTGAAAGACAGCTACAGTGCGGACCTCAAATGCTCTGTGATCGCTGAGTTCTTGGGACTTGGTTGATCACAGAGCAGGGTAAAGGGCCAATGACAGCGGGCCCTTCACCATGTGATCAGCTGTCAGCCAATGACAGCTGATCACGGAAGTAAACAGAATCCATTTACCGGCTTTTTTTCCCCCATCACGCTGTCAGTGTGAAGAAAATAATAAACACCGTAACTGGCTTATGTTAGAGGGACATTGGTTCCCTAAGTGCCAACCAGTGCTGCAAATCAGTCCCCTCCAGTGCGGCAAATACATGCCTACCAGTGTCATCTATCAGTGCCCATTAGTACTGCTAATCGGTGCCCACCAGTGCAAACTATCAGTGCTTATCAGTGCTGCCAATCAGTGCCCATCAGTGCCTCATTATCAGTGCCTCCTGATCAGTGCCCATCAGTGCTGCCCATAAGTGTCCATCATTGCCACCTAAAAATGCCTATCAGTGCCGCCTATCAGTGTCCATCAGTGCCCCCTATCAGTGCCACCTCTCTGTGCCATGTATCAGTGCCACCTTTCAGTGCCCATCTGTGCCACCAATCAGTGCAACCTCATCAGTGCCTCCTAATCAATGCCCACCAGTGCCGTCTCATCAGTGCCCATCAGTGTAGCCTATCAGTGCCCATCAGTGGCACCTCATGAGCACACATCAGTGAAGGAGAAAAATTACCTGTTTGCAAAAAAATGTAACAAAATATGAAAACCGTTTTGTTTTGTTTTTTTCAACATTATTTTTTGTTTGTTTAGCAAAAAAAAAAAAACCCCAGTGGTGATTAAATACCACCAAAAAAAGCTCTATTTGTGTGGGAAAAAATGATAAACATTTCATTTGGGTACAGTGTTGTATGACTGAGTAATTGTCATTGAAAATGTGAGAGAGCTGAAAGCTGGAAATTGGCCTGGGCAGAAAGGGGTTTTAAGTGTCCAGTAAGCAAGTGGTTAATATTTATATGATACATACGTAAGCTTGTTTATAAGGAAACATCAAACGTGATGAATAAAGAAAAGAGTTATTTGGAAAGGTTCTGCGTGTATCTTTTTGTGTATGTTCCTTACTGCAGTAGGCATTGTTATTCTGTATCTAAAATGTGTCTGTTCCCTACCCCGTGACTGGACAGTGGAAGGAGAAGCAACTAACTAATGAGCACATATCACTTTCATTCAACTCTCTAATTTTATTAGCAGATCCCTTGGCACGTGAGTACTTCAACATACCTGACTATGTCCTTGTGCTACTTCTCTCACTCCCAGACTGAGCTATACAGGGACTGCAAGGGGCTGATAGAAGGTCAAATTAAGGTGCTTACTCTCCTTGCATTTTAAAATACATTTATTGATGTAATAATAAATATAAAACTACATTAAGAATAGAAGGCTACATTAATTTGTGACTTTTATATCTGTCTGGAGTTTAACATTAATTATTTCACTATAAATAACAAATACAATAATGCAATTCTTTAATGCTTTACCAGTCTGGCAGGAAAAGGACCTAAAATGCATAATTTGCACATGCAGTATTTGCAAACATTTATATAAACACGTTGCATGCAATATATAATTAAGAGTAATGAAAAAATTAATACATATGTAGAAATTACTAGTCTAAACCCCAACCTTCCTTATGAGTGCAGCAAATCTGTATGAGCTCAGACTACTGAAACATGTTACATACTGTACACTGCTAAGACATTAATACCAACAGCTTGCCAATTTACCTGCTTCTAAAAGTTTACTAAAAATGGAAGTCTTTGTTATATAAGTTTGCAATCTGTGTGTCAGACTCCACAGTCAATACTATTATATTTATACTGTAATAAATCAGGGTCAGTGGTGTATATTTCTTCAGGGTCGATCCTGGGTGGGTACACTGGTTGCCCCGTGTCTGGGTGCCACAAGGTAAGGCAAAGGGGGGCACCAAAGCTCAGGTGCCATGGATCCCCCTCCTGCGTGCTCTCCCCACCAGCAAATGATAAAAGCAGCAAGTGGGTCCAAGGAGGAGGAACTGTGCTGCCCCCGAGCCACCGTTGTACGGAGAGGGCTCTCTGTTTTCTACCCATTCCCCCTCCTTTCTTCAGTCAGTAGCTGGGGGAGTGGCTGTGTCTCTGTGTGGAGAGAGCAGCTGCGGGCTCTTCTTTGCTCCTCCCTCTCTTCCTCATCCTGCTGTACTCGGGAGTGGGGAGCTGTGCCCTCGCCTTACTACTGGGCAGGGAAAAAAAGCACAAAAAAGGATCAAGGGATATGTCTTGCCGAGGACTGGCAAGCCTCAGCTATACTAAGAGGGAAACTGCATACCTAGCAGAAGGCGAGGGAGAGAGAGCCAGGATATAGGTCTGCATTTGGCAGTAGGTGAGGGTTGCAAATGACATGTTGCATCTAGTGGCAGGCGAAGGTGGCAAGTGACACGCTGCATCTAGTGGCAGGCAACGGTGGCAAGTGACACACTGCATCTAGTGGCAGGCTATGGTGGCAAGTGACACACTGCATCTAGTGGCAGGCTATGGGTGGCAAGTGACACATGGCATCTGGTGGCAGGTGATGGTGGCAAGTGACCCACTGCATCTAGTGGCAGGCGATGGTGGCAAGTGACACGCTGCATCTAGTGGCAGGTGGCAGTGGAAAGTGACGCACTGCATCTAGTGGCAGGCGATGGCGGCGAGTGACATGCTGCATCTGGTGGCAGGCGACGGTGGCAAGTGACCATCTCAGGGCTTCCACTGATTCTGTATTATGGTGAGTTGAACTATTTCATTATATATTACAATGTAATAATATAAATGTGATTTGATCATCCTGACACCATATCAAGCATGATGTCTGGATGATTTAATTGCTAATACCAGCCATTCACCAGACAAGTCAACCCTGCCACTGATCAACCCTGGGACTACATCTCCCCCCCCCCCCCCCCCCATGCCGTTCTTAGCAAAATTGTCCCTGAATGGCAGTTTGGAAATGTGGTCACCCCGGGGTCACACCACTTCCCTCAGGCTGTACACGCCCTCCACCCCTCCCTGGCTCAGTCAATGGCAGACGGGCATCAGTAGTGGAGAGTGCTCCTCAGTTCGCTGTGCATGGAAAATATAATTTTGGGGTGCAAAAATGTGTAGGCTGCCAGTGGTGGTGATGGAGGTTGGGGTCGGCGGTTGCTTGTTAACCTCACCAGCCTGTGTAGCCGTTTCCAGGGCCAGACTTCCAGGGCACTTACACAAAGGAGGAGGACACAGGCATGCGCATAGGGGGTAGAAGACCCAAAGCCGCAGGAGAACTCCTAATGTGAAGGGTAGACTTCTGATGTAAAGAGGGATTCTGGCATAAAGTGAGACACCTGATGTTAAGTAGGAGGCTATTGATGTAAAGAGGGACTCTGATGTTAAAAGGGGACTTCTGATGTAAGTAGGGACTACTGACGCAAAGGGGACTCCTAATGTAAAGCGAGGGCTTCTGATGTAAAAGGAGACTCTTAATGTTACTTAGGATTCTCACGTTGTGAAAGGGGGCTCCTGATGCTACGTATGGAGCTCCTGCTGTTAAGGGAGACTCCTGATTTTTTTTCTCTCCCATACATACCACCCACTGTCATACCCTCCACACTCCTCTCCTCTACATACCACCCACTGTCATACCCTCCACACTCCTCTCCTGTACATACCGCCCACTGTAATACCCTCCACACTCCTCTCCTGTACATACCACCGACTGTCATAACCTCCAAACTCCTCTCCTGTACATATCTCCCGCTGTAATACCCTCCATACTTCACTCCTGTACATACGTCCCACTGTCATACCCTCCACACTCATCTCTTGTACATACCGCCGACTTCCATACCCTCCAGGGGAGGAGCTCCTGCTGCTAAGGGGGACTCCTGATTTTTTTCTCTCCTGTACATACCGCTCACTGTCATACCCTCTACACTCCTATCCTCTACATACCACCCACTGTCACACCCTCCACACTCCTCTCCTGTACATACCGCCCACTGTAATACCCTCCACACTCCTCTCCTGTACATACCGCCGATTGTCATAACCTCCAAACTCCTCTCCTGTACATACCGCCCACTGTAATACTCTCCACACTTCACTCCTGTACATACGTCCCACTGTCATACCCCCCACACTCATCTCCTGTACATACCGCCCACTGTAATACTCTCTACACTCCTCTCCTGTACATACCGCCAGCTCTCATAACCTCCAAACTCCTCTCCTGTACCCTGTATCCTGTCTCCCGCCCGCTGTAATACCCTCCACACTCCACTCCTGTACATCCATCCCACTGTCATACCCTGCACACTCCTCTCCTGTACATACCGCCCACTGTAATACCCTCCACACTCCTCTCCTGTACATACCACCAACTGTCATAACCTCCAAACTCCTCTCCTGTACATACCGCCCGCTGTAATACCCTCCACACTCCACTCCTGTACATACGTCCCACTGTCATACCCTGCACACTCCTTTCCTGTACATACCGCCCACTGTCATACCCTCCACACTCCTCTCCTGTACATACCACCACTGTCATACCCTGCACACTCCTCTCCTCTACATACCACCCACTGTCATATCCTCCAGGGGAGGAGTGTGGAGGGTATAACAGGGGGGCGGTATGTACAGGAGAGGTGTGTAGAGGGTATGACAGTGGGCGGTATGTGCAGGAGAGGTGTGTAGAGGGTATGACAGTGGGCAATATGTGCAGGAGAGGAGTGTGGTGGGTATGATGGCAGCCATCCTATTGCCCGGGGGCCTCATGAGTTGTCAGTTCACCCCTGGGCAGCGCTGCAACAAAGTCCCACCTCCTAGACCGGCTCCTGTAATAGATGGAACACTGATCCAATACAGTGAAATGAATCAGTGAGATGTGTATCATAGGAGCCATGAGCTGGTCTAGGAGGCAGGACTTTGTTACAGAGGTCACCCGGGAGATTCAAATCCAAGCTCCGTCACCGTAGGAGATCGTCACCATTCTGTTTGATCAAGGGGCACTGGTAGGCTGCAATTGGTGGGTACTGGTAGGCTACAATTGATGGGCACTGGTAGGCTGCGATTGGTGGGCATTGGAAGGCTGCATTTGATGGGCATTGGCAGGCTGCATTTGATGGGCACTAGCAGGCTGCATTGGATGGGTACTGGTAGGCTGCATTTGGTTGGCACTGACCGAGTGCATTTGGTGGGCACTGGTAGACTGCAACTGGAGGGCATGGTATGCTGAAATTGGTGGGCACTGGTAGGCTGCATTTGGTGAACAATGATGATGCTGCAATTGGTGGGCACTGGTAGGCTGCATTTGATGCATTGATCTCATTTCCGCAGTCTCTAAACATCTCTTGTATCATGTCTGCAGTCTCTGACGATCTCATGTTGATACAAGTACATATCTGCAGTCTCTGACCATTTCCTGTAGTATGTCTGCAGTCTTTGACCATCTCTTGTATCATGTCTTCAGTCTCTGACCATCTTCTGTATCATGTCTGCAGTCTCTAACAATCTCTTGTTGATACAAGTACATATCTGCAGTCTCTGGCTATCTTCTGTATCATGTCTGCAGTATGTCTGGGGGCTCTTTCTAACAGACTCTCTAACAGAAGCCCTCTCTGTGCCCTTTAGAGAGACCCCCTCCAGGTCCCATTAGAGTACTCTCTTCCTATATTTTGTTTATTGTTAAGGGAGAATCCAAGGGTAACAAAGACTCACAAGGGGAGCATTTCCGTTTTTGAGTCATTGCCATAGAAACGTTAGTAAAGGGGAGGGCTTTGTAAGATGACCATAGCCATGTGGGGGGGGGGGGCAGATATATTTCGGCACCCAGGCCCCTGTGACCCTAGGATCGGCCCTGTGTTTCTTTGTCTTCTTTTGCTGCACTTGCCAGTGTATGTAAAATAGCAAAGGATTAGAATATCCAAGTATTTGGTGCTGGCATCTCAGTGCTACTTTTGCTTGGTGCAAAGGCTACGTGGTTTGGGCATTAGTTCTGGTGCTGGATCAAGGCAAGAACAATTTAAAAGGAGTTAACCTAACATTTGGGGGTAGGCTTAGATAATGGCAGGTTAACCACTTCCCGACCAGCGCACGACGATGTACGTCGACAGAATGGCACGGGCAGGCATATTGGCGCACATGTACGTCCAATATTCGATGCCGCCCTGCCATCGGGAGCGCGCCGCCGGCGGCGCGCTCCCGCGCTGGTCGGGACCCCCGTGAGTCCGGTCGCGGGACCCGCGGACTCGATCGCCGCGGGCATCCCCGCGATCGTCTCACGGAGCGGCCGAATGGAGGAAATGCTGTATAAACAACATTTTTCCATTCTGCCTAGCAACTAGTGACACTGATCTCTGCTCCATGTGATTGGAGCAGAGATCAGTGTACACTAAATGAAAGCCCAACCCCCCCACAGTTAGTAACACACCCCTAGGAACACTTAACCCCTACACTGCCACCCACTGGTTAACCCTTTCACTGCCAGTGTCATTTACACAGGAATCACTGCATTTATATAGCAGTGATTACTGTATAAATGACAATGGTCCCAAAAATGTGTCAAAAATGTCCGATGGGTCCCCGACAATGTCGCAGTCACAATAAAAATCGCAGATCGCCGCCATTACTAGTAAAAAAAAAAATAATAAAAAATTATTAATAAAAATGCTATAAAACTATCCCTATTTTGTAAACGCTATAACTTTTGCGCAAACCAATCAATAATCGTTATTGCGATTTTTTTTACTAAAAATATGTAGAAGAATACGTATCGGCCTAAATTGAGGGAAAAAAATGTTTTTTTATATATTTTTGGGGGATATTTATTATAACAAAAAGTAAAAAATAATGCGTTTTTTTCAAAATTGTCGCTCTATTTTTGTTTATAGCGCAAAAAATAAAAACCGCAGGGGTGATCAAATACCACCAAAAGAAAGCTCTATTTGTGGGAAAAAAAGGACGTCAATTTTGTTTGGGAGCCACGTCGCACGACCGCGCAATTGTCAGTTAAAGCGACGCAGTGCCGAATTGCAAAAAGTGGTCTGGTCTTTGACCAGCAAATTGGTCCGGTCTGAAAGTGGTTAAAGGATGTGTTTCAAGATGTTGGGACAAATTTGCCTTTTTTTTGGTTTGGCGGGAATCTATAATAAATATGAACGCACTACCGAGGATCCTCTACTTGTTCCAAACAATTCTCCAATACATTTTTTTATGTTGTCCAAGTGCTCTTCTGCCAGTTCTTATAGAAATATAAGTCATCTAGAATAAACATAACCAGACTCACTGTCGCAAATCATAAGGAAGATATTGGCTTACCTGATATTAAACCCTTTCTGATGCCTCCCGATGGTCCTTAAAATCTTTCTTAATGCCAAAAAGTCGAAAGTGATCACTGTGATTGGCTTTCGCTATTGTCAGATGATTGGAAGCCTGCCCTGCTGGCCATAAATCATTAACAGAAACTGCTAGCTGTCTACAAGAGTTTGTTTACTATGCTGGAAGCATACAGTGAGCATGCTCTCAGCAGAGAAATCTCGGCCCCAATGGACACATGTGGGGCGTGTGGGCATTCCCACACATCCTGCTGCTGCACATATATGTTAAATGGCTAGCAAGCAGTTATAGGCAAATTACATTTAACCAGCAGCGGAAATGATATGAAGACCTCAGCATTGTGTACAGTCTATGGAGGTTGCTGTAAAAATGGCCAAAATAATGAGTGTTTGGCCAAGTGAACCTCCAGCTGCAGTGTGAAGTGAAACATTTAGCACATTCAGCTGGCTAAACTCCCAACTGACAGGTGAATGTACCCAAAGAGCAGGGATAGTGTAGAATAATGGTGTGGGATCCGCCAAAAAGTAATATTGGGCCTTTTAGGTCTGGTATAGATTTTAAGGGGGAACCCCACACAAAGAAACCAAAAAAAATATGGGGTCCCCCAGAATTTATACCACACCATTATTCAGACATGCAGCCTGGATGGTAAGGAAGGAGGGGGGGGGGGGGGGGCAAGCATTCACACCTCCTCTTAAACCATATCAGACATCAGCCTAAACATGGAAGGCCTCTTCCCCTCAACACTGGTCTGGTGGTTGTAAGGGTCTTTGGTTGGATTTGTTCTCAGAATCTGGAAGCTCTTTTAAAAAAAAAAAGGGCCTCTAGATACTATCCCTACATGAATGAGTTAGGGGTACATAGTACCCCTACACATTCACAAAAAAAAGTCCATAGTAATAAACAGACATTCCATTTTTAACAAGTCCTTTAACTAAAAAAGGTGTCCCATGTTGTAAATCCATCATCAGTCATGCTGTTCAGTGATACAGATCCACACCAATCACAATGGTCAATGCCTGCTGACCCAACAAAAAAGAGAAACCGCTGGCACATCCAACTCAGTTATTTGGCTTCTGCTGAAGTATAAGCAAAGGGGTGGGGTCTCCAGGTGATGCCATTGACCATAAATGGGCATGACCCTATTTGGTCAGTGAGATCACGGGAACACTGTTAAGTCCCTTTCACGCGGAACTGTCCGTGTACGGGCTCCGCTTTGCTCAGCGGGGGATCGCTGCGCCAAACAGCTAATTTCCTAATAACAATAGCATTTTGGAAACTAACAAAAAGTGTAACAGTTGACGCGGCCTTATTCCAGTGCCGCTTATTTCCTCCTGTTCAGGGGCCACCAATCAGAGGCTTCTGCAACCAATTCAATGAAAGACCTTTAAAAGGCCAGCGTGTATGCAAGCTGGTGGGCACCTTTGACAGTGTTTTTCTTTCTTTGAGCCCTGTGCACTTTAAGAGATCTTCCAGCATTTCTGCACCATTATACCCTGTGTACTCCAAGAAAGCTTCCAGCATTCCTGTATATGTGTGCCCTGTGTACTTCCAGTGAGCTCTCAGTGTTGCTGCCAGGGCCGCTCCTAGGGTCACAGGCGCCTGGGTGCAGAAATATTTCTGGCACCCCCACATGAGCGTGGTCATCTTATAAACCCCTCCCCCAAGAGATCAATGCATCAAATGCAGCCTACCAGTGCCCACCAATTGCAGCCTCATCAGTGTCCACCAAATGCAGCCAGCAGTGCCCACCAATTACAGCCTACCAGTGTCCACCAATTGCAGCCTACCAGTATCCACCAGTTTCAGCCTACCAGTGCCCACCAAATGCAGCCTTATCAGTGCCCATCAAATGCAGCCTGTCGGTGCCCATCAAATGAAGCCTGCCAGTGCCCATCAAATGCAGCCTGCCAATGCCTACCAATTGCAGCCTCATCAGTGTCCACCAATTGCAGCCTACCAGTGTCCACCAATTGCAGCCTACCAGTGTCCACCAATTGCAGCCTTATCAGTGCCCACCAAATGCAGCCTTATCAGTGCCCATCAAATTCAGCCTGTCGGTGCCCATCAAATGCAGCCTGCCAATGCCCATCAAATGCAGCCTGCCAATGCCCACCAATTGTAGTCTACCAGTGCCCAACAATTGCAGCCTACCAGTGCCCCTGGATCAAACAGAGTGGCGACGATCTCTTACCGTCACAGAGCTTGGATTTGAATCTCCCGGGCGGCCTCTGTAATAAAGTCCCGCCTCCTAGACCAGCTGACGGCTCCTATGATACAAGTCACACTGATTCAATTTCACTGTATTGGATCAGTGTTCCATCTTTTACTGGAGTCAGTCTAGGAGGTGGGACTTTGTTGTACTGCTGCCCAGGCATGTACTGACAACTCATGAGGCCCCCAGGCAATAGGAGATTATGGGCCCCCAAAGTTTAAAGATGGCTGCTGTCATACCCTCCAAACTCCTCTCCTGTACATACTCCCCCACTGTCATACCCTCTACACACCTCTCATGTACATACCGCCCTCTGTTATACCCTCCAGGGGAGGAGTGTGGAGGGTATAACAGGGGGCGGTATGTGCAGGTGAGGAGTATGGAGGGTATGAAAGTGGGAGTATGTACAGGAGAGGAGTTTGGAGGGTTTGACAGCGGGAGGTATGTAGAGGAGAGGAGTGTGGAGGGTATGACAGTGAGCCGTATGTAAAGGATAGAAGTGTGGAGGGTATGACAGTGGGCAGTATGTTCAGGAGAGGCGTGTAGAGGGTATTACAGTGGGCGATATGTAGAGGAGAGGAGTTTGGAGGGTATGACAATGGGCGGTATGTACAGGAGAGGAGTGTGGAGGGTATTACAGTGGGTGGTATGTACAGGAGAGGATTTTGGAAAATATGACAGTTGGTGGTATGTACAGGAGAGGAATGTGGAGGGTATTACAGTGGGCGGTATGTACAAGAGAGAAAAAAAATCACGCCCACAAAAATGCCCCCACATCCATTATTTTATATGATAATTAAAACTAAAATTAAATTTATCAGGAAGTCAGATTTACATGCAACAGACTCCCCACTTCACATCAGGAGCCCCCCCTTAACAGCAGGAGCTCCATACATAGCATCAGGAGCCCCCTTTCTCATTGTGAGCCCCCTAATTAATATGAAGAGTTTCCTTTTACATGAGAAGTCCCCCCTTTACATTAGGAGTCCCCCTTTGCATCAGTAGTCCCTACTTACATCAGAAGCCTCCTACTGAACATTAGGTGTCTCCCTTTATGGCAGAATCCCTCTTTACATCAGAAGTCTCCCCTTAACATTAGGAGTTCTCCTGCGGCTTTGGGACTTCTACCCCCATGCATGTGTCCGTGTCCTCCTCCTTCGTGCAAGTGCCCAAGTCCGGCCTTGGCAGCTTGCACCCCTTACCTGAGGATTGTGGGTCTCTAACTTTAAGCAGCGTTCCAAGAGTGGTATTTAGGTCCCAGCACCACAGTTTTGCTAAACCTGGCCTGCATCACTACATAGCCTCAGCTGCTACTAAAATGCCCTGATCTGCTTGTGCCTAGTGAATATAGAATCTGGACTGTGACAAAACCTACCAAAAAACCTTAAACTTGACAAATGGGTAAAGTTTTGTTTAAAATATTAAGTTGTTTCAAGTAGAATTATAATGGAAAGGCTACAATATGTTTTAATTAACTTTTGGTTTGCTTATGCTTAATTACAGTAATTCCTGCAAACATACCATGATCTTTCATTACTTTAATAACGATGACAATGCTTTATTAGAAAACCTAAATAGTTTACTAAGTGATGTGATTTTTCATTAAATGTGCGGTTGACTTTGTAAGCATAAAAAAGGCTGAACTTGTGTCATTGCATAATATACCAATATATTCTCAGATGTTATTTGGTTAATCTGTCTTTTATAAAAGCTAATAAAACAGAAATAAATAGGTCTTTTTTATCAAGCCGCAACTCGTGTAGTGAATGCTAAAAGTGGCACATCAAGGGACTTTATCACATGATAGTAATGCTTGACTTGAAGTGGGAAAAGTTTCATGCGTAATTAACCCAAATAAGTTTTCCCTTGTGATCTTAATGTCTAATTCAGAAAATCTTTTCACTAAAAGAAGAAGTAAATCTGTGTTAAGATTTTCTTGGCTGCTTACCTGCTACCAAAATTTGTATTGCACATTCATGTCATGTTACAAGAACACTACTGGACATAAAAGTGATATGCCCCAGCTCATCTCTGAGCCCATCAGAATGCCTAGAGAATCACAAGCATGAAGGACCAATGCTGATGAATACGTGTTCTTTTAATGGAAAATAAGCATGCATTTTTTTTTAAACAATATTTTTAATGTCTATAACAAAGTTACAACAGGAATAACAAAAGATACAGTGCAAATCGCAAAGTGCAATCTTATCACAATACTATATTTTAAAAAACAGTATGCAGATACCTTTGGAGAGTTGTAAATAGGCTGTGGAAGCCTTACAACATTACCATTTCATAAGTCATACCTCTCGGTCCATATATTCCAAGACTTAGTAAAGGCATTGCACTTTAATGAGTTTATGGCCAGTAGGCATTTGTATGTGTAGTTATGATAGACTAGCTCACTACTTTTGATAGGTTGGGTTATATGTAGGTAAGTGTGCATATTTAAAAAGTGCTTTTAAATGGAGTAGTTTGCTTAGTATATTTGAAATTTGGAGTGGATTATTTTTTAACAGCCTACTCCTCCATATATCAACATTTTCACTAATAATTATAAAATGGAAACGGCCTGAAAAGACACAGGATCAGTGAAGATGTATTATCTGAATATATAATAATATGTAAAAGAAATAAGGATTTAAAAAAAAAAATGTGCATGTAGTGCTCTGTAATGGAAACATGGTTGCTAGATGGTTTGACAGTGATAAACGTGCAGGGAATTAATGGCTTAGTCCACCCTTGTGGCCATGTTTCATGTTAAACACATGTATAGGGTGTAAACTGCAGACATGAAATTATCAACATATTTTTAACAATTATTAAAAGAGCTTTAAAGCAAGTCCAAACTGACCTTTGTAGCTGGAGGCACTTGGAGGGTGCGGAGGGTAAATTAACCTTCAAATAGTATTATCCCCCCTCTCCAAGCATTTTTTTTAGGAACACATTGAGCATTATAAAATAAAAATTCCCCAGTAAACTATTTGGTAAACTTCTTATCCAAGCACTTGCAGTTTACAACGTTCAATACTGTTGCCTCCCGCTCTCTCAGTGCTGTTTTCCCCAAATTTTAGTCTTCACAGGAAAAAGTTAACAGTGGACCTTGCTATCTCCAGTCAGTTTATTAGCTTGGAGAAACAGGTGAGTGTCCTGCCATCCCAGGCTATAGGGCTGTGTGTTTCTATTGATGCACACAGTGTAGGGTTGCACAGCTCTAATCACTGCATGCAAGGGTGACACCAAATGATGTTGAAAGAAAAGAAAAGGAGTCATTCTGAAAAAGGAAACCTAGGGCAGCAGTCATGGCACAAGCTTAAGTAGGAACATAGACAAAAATGATAAGGTGAAGAACTGCATACTCAGTAAGTGATAAGTGTACTGTTGTACACTCACTACTTTACATTAAAGCAAAGTGTAATTTCTTCAGTGTTGTCACATGAAAAGATATAGTAAAATATTTGCAAAAATGTGAGGGGTGTACTCACTTTTGTGAGATACTGTAAATGCATATATACACATACATGTATACATATACACCTGTGCCCATAGTCTGGACACAGGTGCATTTTGAATATTCCATATGAGGGTGTGGTGTAGAGAAACAGAGTGAATGAAAAAGAGACCAAGAAGGATTTGTTGCAGTGCATACAGTGCTAAGCTTGTCCTTAAGAACGTCATTGCAAGTGGATGAAGGTGCAGTGATATATGAACATTATAACATATTTAAATAATAATTGGCGATAGGAATGATTCATCAGCTTCATGGAAATAAATATAAAATTCCAGGTATTTATCAGAATTAAAAATGTCTGAGCAAAGGTAATATTATAGGAAAACAACGTTGCTACAAATATAACAGACTTCCCTTCAGATAACATCATATGTTATGACCGTAGGTTTATATTATAATTACCTTATACACAGTAGAATTAAATCATTTTTTTAACATATAAAACACATACAAGAAAAAACACATTTTCCATATTCTGAATCTTCTTATAGCTGCTGGCTGACTTGTATGATAGCATTGCATTAACAGTGTTTGCAAAGAGTACAAAAGATAGTGTACTGAAATTATTATTTTCTCAATATATGTGAAGAAAATTAGATTCCAGTGTTCTGCACAATATTGCTTGAGGATTATTAAACATTTTGTTTTTTTAATACACTAGGAAATAAAAGAAACTTTCAAAAAAATCACTAGATTTCTTTATCTGTGCGAAATGTTATTAGGAGAGTGTGAGTGTCATGGTTATTTGTGTGAACTAATGTGCCTAGATTGGTGGACTA